>NC_133326.1:743637599-743817228 GCF_042186555.1 Aquarana catesbeiana | reverse complement strand
AAAAAATGTTTTTTTACTTTGTTTCTGTCAGTAAATTTTTCTCCTTCACTGATGAGGTAGGCACTTATATTCCGGACTAATGGGCACTGATGAGGTGGACACTGATGGACAGCAGTGATGGGCATTTATTGGCGCACTGATAGGCGGCACTGGCTGGCATCACTAATGGGCACTGATGAGGCGGCACTTATATTCCAGACTAATGGGCACTGATGAGGTGGCACTGATGGACAGCAGTGATGGGCATTTATTGGCGGCACTGATAGGCGGCACTGGCTGGCATCACTAATGGGCACTGATGAGGCGGCACTTATATTCCGGACTAATGGGCACTGATGAGGTGGCACTGATGGACAGCAGTGATGGGCATTTATTGGCGGCACTGATAGGCGGCACTGGCTGGCATCACTAATGGGCACTGATGAGGCGGCACTTATATTCCAGACTAATGGGCACTGATGAGGTGGCACTGATGGACAGCAGTGATGGGCATTTATTGGCGGCACTGATAGGCGGCACTGGCTGGCATCACTAATGGGCACTGATGAGGCGGCACTTATATTCCGGACTAATGGGCACTGATGAGGTGGCACTGATGGACAGCAGTGATGGGCATTTATTGGCGGCACTGATAGGCGGCACTGGCTGGCATCACTAATGGGCACTGATGAGGCGGCACTTATATTCCAGACTAATGGGCACTGATGAGGTGGCACTGATGGACAGCAGTGATGGGCATTTATTGGCGGCACTGATAGGCGGCACTGGCTGGCATCACTAATGGGCACTGATGAGGCGGCACTTATATTCCGGACTAATGGGCACTGATGAGGTGGCACTGATGGACAGCAGTGATGGGCATTTATTGGCGGCACTGATAGGCGGCACTGGCTGGCATCACTAATGGGCACTGATGAGGCGGCACTTATATTCCAGACTAATGGGCACTGATGAGGTGGCACTGATGGACAGCAGTGATGGGCATTTATTGGCGGCACTGATAGGCGGCACTGGCTGGCATCACTAATGGGCACTGATGAGGCGGCACTTATATTCCGGACTAATGGGCACTGATGAGGTGGCACTGATGGACAGCAGTGATGGGCATTTATTGGCGGCACTGATAGGCGGCACTGGCTGGCATCACTAATGGGCACTGATTACATGTCTGGAAGTCCCCTGTGAGGAGATGCCGCTGATCGGCTCTCCTCGCCACACAATCTGTCAGTGTGAGGAGAGGAGCGCTGATTACCGGCTTCTCCATGATTGGACACAGCTGATCACATGGTTAAGGAGCTGCAGACATGGCTCTTTACAGAGATCGGGGTAGCACCGTGTCCTAGAAACACTGCGGGGGCACGGGAGAGCGGCTGTTCTGGGGCGCCATCATATGACGACATCCCAGAACGAGAGCCGCACCGCTCCGCCGTCATTTGACAGGGGGGGTGGCAGGTGGTTAAGAAGGCCTTTGACTCAGTGAGGCCCCCAGGACTGTTCCTCAAACTACTGGAGAGTGGAATGGGAGGGAAAACCTCTGATTGTCATCAAGAGTTCTTATACAGAGAATGGCTGCAGTGTAAAGGTGAATGGGAAAAAAACGGAACACTTCCGGCAGGTCCGAGGAGTCAGACAGGGCTGCAGCCTAAGTCCAACCCTCTTCAACATCTACACCAATGAACTGGCTGCAGCTCTAGAATCCTCTCCAGCACCGGGACTGACTCTACATAGCACTGAGGTGAAGTTCCTGCTGTATGCGGATGACCTCCTACTTCTGTCACCAACAGAGAGAGGCCTACAAGAAAGCCTAGAAGTACTGCGAGGAATGCAGTGCCACATGGGCACTATCTATCAACCCAAAGAAAACAAAAATTATGGCGTTCCAAACACAAAACAAAGAGCCCCTCCTTTATATTACACAACTAACAGCTACACATACCTTGGCCTAACCAATCAGGAGGATTCAACCCAGCCATAGAGACACTAAAAGACAAGACATGCAGGGCCTTCTATGCCATCAGGAGACAGCTGGACCACCTAAACCGAACAAATCACCCCAATCCTTCTTTATGGCAGTAAAGTTTGGGGTCACCTTCCCAGACCAATCCAAATGGGACTCCAGCCCGACAGAAACATTCCATCTGAAATTCTGCAGCCACCTCCTCCAAGTCCATCTGAGCTCCTCCCACAGTGCTTGTTTCCCTTACTTCTCGCTGTACAGAAGAGGACACTATCATACTGGGACCACCTACAAAACAGCAGTCCTTTCCCATATCACCATAAGGCCCTACTGACCATTAAGGAGAGATGTGGCTTGCAGCAACTCATCAGCTCCTTGTCCATCAAATGCCCCAACAATTCATCAGCTCCTTGTCCATCAAATGCCCCAACAACTCATCAGCGCCTTGTCTATCCCAAACTCCCAACAACTTATCCAGGCCTTGTGCATCCCAAAACCCCAACAACTCATCAGAGCCGTGTCCATCCGAAACCCTCAACAACTCATCAGTGCCTTTTCCATCCCAAACTTTCAACAACTCATCAGTGCCTTGTCCATTCCAAACCCCCAACAATTCTTCAGGACCTTGTCCTTTCCAAACCCCAAACAACTCATCAGTGCCTTGTCCATCCCAAACTCCCAACAACTCATCAGCACCTTGTCCATCCTAAACTCCTAACAACTCATCAGTGTCTTGTCCATCCCAAACCCCCAACAACTCATCAGCGCCTTGTCCATCCCAAACCCCCAACAACTCATCAGCACCTTGTCCATCCCAAACTCCCAACAACTCATCAGCACCTTGTCCATCCCAAACTCCCAACAATTCATCAGCGCCTTGCCCATCCCAAACTCCCAACAACTCATCAGTGCCTTGTCCATCCCAAACCCCCAACAACTCATCAGCACCTTGTCCATCCTAAACTCCTAACAACTCATCAGTGTCTTGTCCATCCCAAACCCCCAACAACTCATCAGCACCTTGTCCATCCCAAACTCCCAACAACTCATCAGCGCCTTGTCCATCCCAAACCCCCAACAACTCATCAGTGTCTTGGCCATCCCAAACTCCCAACAACTCATCAGCGCCTTGTCCATCCCAAACTCCCAACAACTCATCAGCACCTTGTCCATCCCAAACTCCCAACAATTCATCAGCGCCTTGCCCATCCCAAACCCCCAACAACTCATCAGTGTCTTGCCCATCCCAAACCCCCAACAACTCATCAGAGCCTTGTCCATCCCAAACTCTTAACAACTCATCAGTGCCTTGTCCATTCCAAACTCCCAACAACTCATCAGCACCTTGTCCATCCCAAACCCCCAACAACTCATCAGTGCCTTGTCCATCCCAAACTCTTAACAACTCATCAGCGCCTTGTCCATCCCAAACTCCCAACAACTCATCAGCACCTTGTCCATCCCAAACTCCCAACAACTCATCAGCAACTTGTCCATCCCAAACTCCCAACAACTCATCAGCAACTTGTCCATCCCAAACTCCCAACAACTCATCAGCACCTTGTCCATCCCAAACTCCCAACAACTCATCAGCACCTTGTCCATCCCAAACTCCCAACAACTCATCAGCAACTTGTCCATCCCAAACTCCCAACAACTCATCAGTGTCTTGTCCATCCCAAACTCCCAACAACTCATCGGTGTCTTGTCCATCCCAAACCCCCAACAACTCATCAGCGCCGTATTCATCCCAAACCCTAAACAACTCAGCAGCGCCTTGTCCATCCCAAACTCCCAACAACTCATCAGCACCTTGTCCATCCCAAACTTTCAACAACTCATCAGCACCTTGTCCATCCCAAACTCCCAACAACTCATCAGTGTCTTGTCCATCCCAAATCCCCAACAACTCATCAGAGCCTTGTCCATCCCAAACTCCCAACAACTCATCAGTGTCTTGTCCATCCCAAACTCCCAACAACTCATCAGCACCTTGTCTATCACAAACTCCCAACAACTCATCAGCACCTTGTCCATCCCAAACTCCCAACAACTCATAAGCACCTTGTCCATCCCAAACTCCCAACAATTCATCAGGATCTTGTCCATCACAAACCCTGGACCCGGAGGATGGGGACCACTTCCTGCTACAATGTGACCAGGGGGTCCTGGAGGATGAGGACCACTTCCTGCTACAATGTGACCAGGGGGTCCTGGAGGATGAGGACCACTTCCTGATACAATGTGACCAGGGGGTCCTGGAGGATGAGGACCACTTCCTGATACAATGTGACCAGGGGGTCCTGGAGGATGAGGACCACTTCCTGATACAATGTGACCAGGGGGTCCTGGAGGATGAGGACCACTTCCTGATACAATGTGACCAGGGGGTCCTGGAGGATGGGGACCACTTCCTGCTATGGGGCCCCAAGTACTCATCGAAGAGGGATACACACTTCCAGAGACTCTCTGCTCTCACCACAGTCTTAAATTATATAGAAGAGAGGAGAAAACTCCAAATTCTACCAGGAGAAGAGGAGCCAATGAGGGAAATAACTGCACAGCATGTCACAGACTGAGAGGGACAGGAGAAAGGAGAGAGACAGAAAAGGCAAGTTTTGGCACTGCAGATATTCTTCCACCTTAATTGTGATGTGGGGTGTTGTAGAGGAGGATCCCCCTGAACTGTGATGTGGGGTGCTGTAGAGGAGGATCCCCCTGAACTGTGATGTGGGGTGCTGTAGAGGAGGATCTCCCTGAACTGTAATGTGGGGTGTTGTAGAGGAGGATCCCCCTGAACTGTGATGTGGGGTGCTGTAGAGGAGGATCCCCCTGAACTGTAATGTGGGGTGATGTAGAGGAGGATCCCCCTGAACTGTGATGTGGGGTGCTGTAGAGGAGGATCCCCCTGAACTGTGATGTGGGGTGCTGTAGAGGAGGATCCCCCTGAACTGTGATGTGGGGTGCTATAGAGGAGGATCCCCCTGAACTGTGATGTGGGGTGCTGTAGAGGAGGATCCCCCTGAACTGTGATGTGGGGTGCTGTAGAGGAGGATCCCCCTGAACTGTGATGTGGGGAGCTGTAGAGGAGGATCCCCCTGAACTGTGATGTGGGGTGCTGTAGAGGAGGATCCCCCTGAACTGTGATGTGGGGAGCTGTAGAGGAGGATCCCCCTGAACGGTGATGTGGGGTGCTGTAGAGGAGGATCCCCCTGAACGGTGATGTGGGGTGCTGTAGAGGAGGATCCCCCTGAACTGTGATGTGGGGTGATGTAGAGGAGGATCCCCCTGAACGGTGATGTGGGGTGCTGTAGAGGAGGATCTCCCTGAACTGTGATGTGGGGTGATGTAGAGGAGGATCCTCCTGAACTGTAATGTGGGGTGATGTAGAGGAGGATCCCCCTGAACTGTGATGTGGGGTGATGTAGAGGAGGATCCCCCTGAACTGTGATGTGGGGTGCTGTAGAGGAGGATCCCCCTGAACTGTGATGTGGGGAGCTGTAGAGGAGGATCCCCCTGAACTGTGATGTGGGGTGCTGTAGAGGAGGATCCCCATGAACTGTAATGTGGGGTGCTGTAGAGGAGGATCTCCCTGAACTGTGATGTGGGGTGCTGTAGAGGAGGATCCCCCTGAACTGTGATGTGGGGTGATGTAGAGGAGGATCCCCCTGAACTGTAATGTGGGGTGCTGTAGAGGAGGATCCCCCTGAACTGTGATGTGGGGTGCTGTAGAGGAGGATCCCCATGAACTGTGATGTGGGGTGATGTAGAGGAGGATCCTCCTGAACTGTGATGTGGGGTGATGTAGAGGAGGATCCTCCTGAACTGTGATGTGGGGTGCTGTAGAGGAGGATCCCCCTGAACTGTAATGTGGGGTGCTGTAGAGGAGGATCCCCCTGAACTGTAATGTGGGGTGCTGTAGAGGAGGATCCCCCTGAACTGTGATGTGGGGTGCTGTAGAGGAGGATCTCCCTGAACTGTGATGTGGGGTGATGTAGAGGAGGATCCCCCTGAACTGTGATGTGGGGTGCTGTAGAGGAGGATCCTCCTGAACTGTGATGTGGGTGCTGTAGAGGAGGATCCCCCTGAACTGTGATGTGGGGTGTTGTAGAGGAGGATCCCCCTGAACTGTGATGTGGGGTGTTGTAGAGGAGGATCCCCCTGAACTGTGATGTGGGGTGCTGTAGAGGAGGATCCCCCTGAACTGTGATGTGGGGTGATGTAGAGGAGGATCCCCCTGAACTGTGATGTGGGGTGATGTAGAGGAGGATCCCCCTGAACTGTAATGTGGGGTGCTGTAGAGGAGGATCCCCCTGAACTGTGATGTGGGGTGCTGTAGAGGAGGATCCCCCTGAACTGTGATGTGGGGTGATGTAGAGGAGGATCCCCCTGAACTGTGATGTGGGGTGATGTAGAGGAGGATCCCCCTGAACTGTGATGTGGGGTGCTGTAGAGGAGGATCCCCCTGAACTGTAATGTGGGGTTCAGTAGAGGAGAATCCCCCTGAACTGTGATGCGGGGTGCTGTAGAGGAGGATCCCCCTGAACTGTGATGTGGGGTGCTGTAGAGGAGGATCCCCCTGAACTGTAATGTGGGGTGCTGTAGAGGAGGATCCCCCTGAACTGTGATGTGGGGTGCTGTAGAGGAGGATCCCCCTGAACTGTAATGTGGGGTGCTGTAGAGGAGGATCTCCCTGAACTGTGATGTGGGGTGCTGTAGAGGAGGATCCCCCTGAACTGTAATGTGGGGTGCTGTAGAGGAGGATCCCCCTGAACTGTGATGTGGGGTGCTGTAGAGGAGGATCCCCCTGAACTGTGATGTGGGGTGATGTAGAGGAGGATCCCCCTGAACTGTAATGTGGGGTGATGTAGAGGAGGATCCCCCTGAACTGTGATGTGGGGTGATGTAGAGGAGGATCCCCCTGAACTGTGATGTGGGGTTCAGTAGAGGAGGATCCCCCTGAACTGTGATGTGGGGTTCAGTAGAGGAGGATCCCCCTGAACTGTGATGTGGGGTTCAGTAGAGGAGGATCCCCCTGAACTGTGATGTGGGGTGCTGTAGAGGAGGATCCCCCTGAACTGTAATGTGGGGTTCAGTAGAGGAGGATCCCCCTGAACTGTGATGTGGGGTTCAGTAGAGGAGGATCCCCCTGAACTGTAATGTGGGGTGATGTAGAGGAGGATCCCCCTGAACTGTAATGTGGGGTGATGTAGAGGAGGATCCCCCTGAACTGTAATGTGGGGTGATGTAGAGGAGGATCCCCCTGAACTGTAATGTGGGGTGATGTAGAGGAGGATCCCCCTGAACTGTAATGTGGGGTGCTGTAGAGGAGGATCCCCCTGAACTGTAATGTGGGGTGCTGTAGAGGAGGATCCCCTGAACTGTGATGTGGGGTGCTGTAGAGGAGGATCTCCCTGAACTGTGATGTGGGGTGTTGTAGAGGAGGATCCCCCTGAACTGTAATGTGGGGTTCAGTAGAGGAGGATCCCCCTGAACTGTGATGTGGGGTTCAGTAGAGGAGGATCCCCCTGAACTGTAATGTGGGGTGCTGTAGAGGAGGATCCCCCTGAACTGTGATGTGGGGTGCTGTAGAGGAGGATCTCCCTGAACTGTGATGTGGGGTGCTGTAGAGGAGGATCCCCCTGAACTGTAATGTGGGGTGCTGTAGAGGAGGATCCCCCTGAACTGTGATGTGGGGTGCTGTAGAGGAGGATCCCCCTGAACTGTGATGTGGGGTGATGTAGAGGAGGATCCCCCTGAACTGTAATGTGGGGTGATGTAGAGGAGGATCCCCCTGAACTGTGATGTGGGGTGATGTAGAGGAGGATCCCCCTGAACTGTGATGTGGGGTGCTGTAGAGGAGGATCCCCCTGAACTGTGATGTGGGGTGATGTAGAGGAGGATCCTCCTGAACTGTGATGTGGGGTGCTGTAGAGGAGGATCCCCCTGAACTGTAATGTGGGGTGCTGTAGAGGAGGATCCCCCTGAACTGTGATGTGGGGTGATGTAGAGGAGGATCCTCCTGAACTGTGATGTGGGGTGCTGTAGAGGAGGATCCCCCTGAACTGTAATGTGGGGTGATGTAGAGGAGGATCCTCCTGAACTGTGATGTGGGGTGCTGTAGAGGAGGATCCCCCTGAACTGTGATGTGGGTGCTGTAGAGGAGGATCCCCCTGAACTGTGATGTGGGGTGCTGTAGAGGAGGATCCCCCTGAACTGTGATGTGGGTGCTGTAGAGGAGGATCCCCCTGAACTGTGATGTGGGGTGCTGTAGAGGAGGATCCCCCTGAACTGTGATGTGGGGTGCTGTAGAGGAGTATCCCCCTGAACTGTGATGTGGGGTGCTGTAGAGGAGTATCCCCCTGAACTGTGATGTGGGGTGCTGTAGAGGAGGATCCCCCTGAACGGTGATGTGGGGTGATGTAGAGGAGGATCCCCCTGAACTGTGATGTGGGGTGATGTAGATGAGGATCCCCCTGAACTGTGATGTGGGGTGATGTAGAGGAGGATCCCCCTGAACTGTGATGTGGGGTGATGTAGAGGAGGATCCCCCTGAACTGTAATGTGGGGTGCTGTAGAGGAGGATCCCCCTGAACTGTGATGTGGGGTGTTGTAGAGGAGGATCCCCCTGAACTGTAATGTGGGGTGAAGTAGAGGAGGATCCCCCTGAATTGTGATGTGGGGTGATGTAGAGGAGGATCCCCCTGAACTGTGATGTGGGGTGCTGTAGAGGAGGATCCCCCTGAACTGTGATGTGGGGTGCTGTAGAGGAGGATCCCCCTGAACTGTAATGTGGGGTGCTGTAGAGGAGGATCCCCCTGAACTGTGATGTGGGGTGCTGTAGAGGAGGATCCCCCTAAACTGTGATGTGGGGTGATGTAGAGGAGGATCCCCATGAACTGTAATGTGGGGTGCTGTAGAGGAGGATCCCCCTGAACTGTGATGTGGGGTGCTGTAGAGGAGGATCCCCCTGAATTGTGATGTGGGGTGATGTAGAGGAGGATCCCCCTGAACTGTGATGTGGGGTGATGTAGAGGAGGATCCCCCTGAACTGTGATGTGGGGTGATGTAGAGGAGGATCCCCATGAACTGTAATGTGGGGTGCTGTAGAGGAGGATCCCCCTGAACTGTGATGTGGGGTGCTGTAGAGGAGGATCCCCCTGAATTGTGATGTGGGGTGATGTAGAGGAGGATCCCCCTGAACTGTGATGTGGGGTGATGTAGAGGAGGATCTCCCTGAACTGTGATGTGGGGTGCTGTAGAGGAGGATCCCCCTGAACTGTAATGTGGGGTGCTGTAGAGGAGGATCCCCCTGAACTGTGATGTGGGGTGATGTAGAGGAGGATCTCCCTGAACTGTGATGTGGGGTGATGTAGAGGAGGATCCCCCTGAACTGTGATGTGGGGTGCTGTAGAGGAGGATCCCCCTGAACTGTGATGTGGGGTGCTGTAGAGGAGGATCCCCCTGAACTGTGATGTGGGGTGCTGTAGAGGAGGATCCCCCTGAACTGTAATGTGGGGTGCTGTAGAGGAGGATCCCCCTGAACTGTGATGTGGGGTGCTGTAGAGGAGGATCCCCCTGAACTGTGATGTGGGGTGATGTAGAGGAGGATCCCCCTGAACTGTGATGTGGGGTGCTGTAGAGGAGGATCTCCCTGAACGGTGATGTGGGGTGATGTAGAGGAGGATCCCCCTGAACTGTAATGTGGGGTGCTGTAGAGGAGGATCCCCCTGAACTGTGATGTGGGGTGCTGTAGAGGAGGATCTCCCTGAACTGTGATGTGGGGTGATGTAGAGGAGGATCCCCCTGAACTGTGATGTGGGGTGATGTAGAGGAGGATCCCCCTGAACTGTGATGTGGGGTGATGTAGAGGAGGATCCCCCTGAACTGTGATGTGGGGTGCTGTAGAGGAGGATCTCCCTGAACTGTGATGTGGGGTGTTGTAGAGGAGGATCCCCCTGAACTGTGATGTGGGGTGCTGTAGAGGAGGATCCCCTGAACTGTGATGTGGGGTGCTGTAGAGGAGGATCCCCCTGAACTGTGATGTGGGGTGCTGTAGAGGAGGATCCCCCTGAACTGTGATGTGGGGTGCTGTAGAGGAGGATCCCCCTGAACTGTGATGTGGGGTGTTGTAGAGGAGGATCCCCCTGAACTGTGATGTGGGGTGATGTAGAGGAGGATCCCCCTGAACTGTGATGTGGGGTGATGTAGAGGAGGATCTCCCTGAACTGTGATGTGGGGTGCTGTAGAGGAGGATCCCCCTGAACTGTGATGTGGGGTGCTGTAGAGGAGGATCCCCCTGAACTGTGATGTGGGGTGTTGTAGAGGAGGATCCCCCTGAACTGTAATGTGGGGTGATGTAGAGGAGGATCCCCCTGAACTGTGATGTGGGGTGATGTAGAGGAGGATCCCCCTGAACTGTGATGTGGGGTGATGTAGAGGAGGATCCCCCTGAACTGTGATGTGGGGTGTTGTAGAGGAGGATCCCCTGAACTGTGATGTGGGGTGCTGTAGAGGAGGATCCCCCTGAACTGTGATGTGGGGTGCTGTAGAGGAGGATCCCCCTGAACTGTGATGTGGGGTGATGTAGAGGAGGATCCCCCTGAACTGTGATGTGGGGTGCTGTAGAGGAGGATCCCCCTGAACTGTGATGTGGGGTGCTGTAGAGGAGGATCCCCCTGAACTGTAATGTGGGTGCTGTAGAGGAGGATCCCCCTGAACTGTGATGTGGGGTGCTGTAGAGGAGGATCCTCCTGAACTGTGATGTGGGGTGCTGTAGAGGAGGATCCCCCTGAACTGTAATGTGGGTGCTGTAGAGGAGGATCCCCCTGAACTGTGATGTGGGGTGCTGTAGAGGAGGATCCCCCTGAACTGTGATGTGGGGTGATGTAGAGGAGGATCCCCCTGAACTGTGATGTGGGGTGCTGTAGAGGAGGATCTCCTTGTACAGTAAAGCAGTACAGGGGGGTGGATGGGATGTCAGTACTTGTATAGATACCCCCTCTTCTTACCCCAGCTGCTGGCGGTGCGACCCATGAACTCCCGGGTTCTGGGGTTCCACATAAACTCCTTCCACTCATCCATAATCTGGGAACAGCTTCTCTTTTGTTTGGGCTCCGACATCGTGCCTGTCCGGTGTGCTGCCTCTGATCCCGGCTCTGCTCTGCCCTTCACTATTTATCCTCTCCGACCCCCCCCAATAATCCGCCGTCCTCCTCCCCCCTCACCTGTAGATGGCAGACTCTGATATCAGAGGTCACCTCCACCCCCAACAACTCTCCTTTATTAGAGGATATTATTTGCTGATATCAGATTATACAATGGGCTGTATTCTTCTCTTCTATCAGATTTTATTATATTCTTTGCTTTGTATTTTATTATATAATGTATCATTCCTTCCTGTGCACAGTGTATTCTCTTCTCCCATTCTGTATATTACTTTATTCTCTTCTCCCATTCTGTATATTATATTCTTCTCTTGTATCCTATTATACAATGTGCTATATTGTATTATTTTATTCTCTCTGTATCATTCTTTCCTGTGTGCACAGTACTTTTATCTTCTTATCTAGAGTGTTATATTTTATATCTTTTATGTTATTCTTTACTATTCTTGTCTTATACGATATTATATGTTATATTTTATTATATTCTTCTCTTTTATTGTATTATACAATGTCTTATTCCTTATTGTGCACAACTTATACTCTTCTCTTCCACTATACTGTGTATATTATATTATTCTCCTCATTCCCTTATTGTGCACAGTGTTCGCTCTTTTACCATATTGTATGTTATTATTCATTTTTTATCTTATTATACAATGTTATTCTTCTCTTCTACTATAATGTATATTCTATTTTATTCTCCTGTAACACATTATACATGATCGTATTCTATACTCTACACCGGTGATTCTCCACCTCATTCCTCACTCCTCACTCCTCTCACTCCTCACTCCTCATTCCTAACTCCTCACTCCTCATTCCTCACTCCTCATTCCTAACTCCTCACTCCTCATTCCTCACTCCTCACTCCTCATTCCTCACTCCTCACTCCTCACTCCTCACTCCTCATTCCTCACTCCTCACTCCTCACTCCTCATTCCTCACTCCTCACTCCTCACTCCTCATTCCTAACTCCTCACTCCTCATTCCTCACTCCTCACTCCTCACTCCTCATTCCTCACTCCTCACTCCTCATTCCTCACTCCTCACTCCTCACTCCTCAATCCTCACTCCTCATTCCTCACTCCTCACTCCTCACTCCTCACTCCTCATTCCTCACTTCTCACTCCTCACTCTTCATTCCTCACTCCTCACTCCTCACTCCTCATTCCTCACTCCTCACATACCTCCAGAGCTCCATGTTTTCAGGTTTTCCTTTACTTTGCACAGCTGCTTTCAATCAATATCAATGACATGGTATTGATCAGAGCGATTGTATCTAAGGGACGTTCCCACAACATGTCCCATTGGGGGTAGTGGAGGACTGATCTACACAACATCTACTCTTCTCTTCAACCATACTATCCCCTATATTATATTATATATCTTTTATTGTATTATTATATATAACTCCTTCCTGTGCCCAGCATATCCTCCTCTCTTCCCCCGTCCTGTATTATATTATATTATATATCTTTTATTGTATTATACTATATATAATTCCTTCCTGTGCCCAGCATATCCTCCTCTCTTCCCCGTCCTGTATTATATTATATTATATTATATTATATATCTTTTATTGTATTATTATATATAACTCCTTCCTGTGCCCAGCATATCCTCCTCTCTTCCCCCGTCCTGTATTATATTATATTATATATCTTTTATTGTATTATACTATATATAATTCCTTCCTGTGCCCAGCATATCCTCCTCTCTTCCCCGTCCTGTATTATATTATATTATATTATATTATATTATATTTTATTATATTCTTCTCTTTTATTGTATTATACAATGTCTTATTCCTTATTGTGCACAACTTATACTCTTCTCTTCCACTATACTGTGTATATTATATTATTCTCCTCATTCCCTTATTGTGCACAGTGTTCGCTCTTTTACCATATTGTATGTTATTATTCATTTTTTATCTTATTATACAATGTTATTCTTCTCTTCTACTATAATGTATATTCTATTTTATTCTCCTGTAACACATTATACATGATCGTATTCTATACTCTACACCGGTGATTCTCCACCTCATTCCTCACTCCTCACTCCTCTCACTCCTCACTCCTCATTCCTAACTCCTCACTCCTCATTCCTCACTCCTCATTCCTAACTCCTCACTCCTCATTCCTCACTCCTCACTCCTCATTCCTCACTCCTCACTCCTCACTCCTCACTCCTCATTCCTCACTCCTCACTCCTCACTCCTCATTCCTCACTCCTCATTCCTCACTCCTCATTCCTAACTCCTCACTCCTCATTCCTCACTCCTCACTCCTCACTCCTCATTCCTCACTCCTCACTCCTCATTCCTCACTCCTCACTCCTCACTCCTCAATCCTCACTCCTCATTCCTCACTCCTCACTCCTCACTCCTCATTCCTCACTTCTCACTCCTCACTCTTCATTCCTCACTCCTCACTCCTCACTCCTCATTCCTCACTCCTCACATACCTCCAGAGCTCCATGTTTTCAGGTTTTCCTTTACTTTGCACAGCTGCTTTCAATCAATATCAATGACATGGTATTGATCAGAGCGATTGTATCTAAGGGACGTTCCCACAACATGTCCCATTGGGGGTAGTGGAGGACTGATCTACACAACATCTACTCTTCTCTTCAACCATACTATCCCCTATATTATATTATATATCTTTTATTGTATTATTATATATAACTCCTTCCTGTGCCCAGCATATCCTCCTCTCTTCCCCCGTCCTGTATTATATTATATTATATATCTTTTATTGTATTATACTATATATAATTCCTTCCTGTGCCCAGCATATCCTCCTCTCTTCCCCGTCCTGTATTATATTATATTATATTATATTATATTATATATCTTTTATTGTATTATACTATATATAATTCCTTCCTGTGCCCAGGATATCCTCCTCTCTCCCCCCGTCCTGTATTATATTATATCTGAATCGTATTGTATGGTATCATTGCCTATGATTATGCCCCAGTTGAAGAGGCCTTTTTGGTCGAAACGCGTTGGTCTAGGCTTATCACTCCTCATATTGCCCTATGATTGGATAGTGTAGTACGTTTTCCCTTATACTATATTACTATATCATCGTTATATTATTCGGGGGGCACAGTACTGTCTTTTTTAACCATTGTACCCAGGCATCCTGGGGCACCTTCAGGGGTTTCTTGGCAAAATGCCTATAAATTGCCCCCAATCGGTTCCCAGACCAGTGTGTGTATGAAGAATGCCTAATAGTTATACAAAGACATTTGTCCATCATTACAACTTTCCAGAGTCCTAACAACCAATGATGTCATCGATTAATAAGGAGGACGTCAGGCGCCTGCACAGCATCCTTGTTTGCCCCCTGCCCTGCCCCCCTCCATCAGAGGTCCCATTAGCTGAATGAGGGGCAGAAACAATGAAAGGATAAATCACCTTGTAAAGTTGGGTGTCTATTGGCTGCGGATGTTAACCCCTTCAACACCGGACACTCCCCTCCCCCTTCCTGCCCAGACCAATGTTCAGCTTTCTGTGCTCTCACACTTTGAATGACAATTACTCAGTCATACTACACTGTACACAAACTACATTTCTGGTATTTTTTCGAGACAGATAAAGATTTCTTTTGGTGATATTTTTTGTGTTAAACAAATAAAAAAGACAGAAAAATATGAAAAAAACGTTTTTCTTTGTTTCTCTTAGAAAATTTAGTAAATAAGTAATTTTTTTCCTTCACTGATGAGGTAGCCCTGATAGGCGGCACTGATGGGCACTGATGAGGCGGCACTGATGGGCACTGATGAGGCGGCACTGATGGGCACTGATAGGCTGCACTGATGGGCACTGATGAGGCAGCACTGATGAGGCAGCACTAATAGGCTGCACTGATGGGCACTGATGAGGCGGCACTGATAGGCTGCACTGATAGCCTGCACTGATGTGCACTGATGAGGTGGCACTGATGAGGTAGCACTGATAGGCTGCACTGATAGGCACTGATGAGGCAGCACTGATGAGACAGCACTAATAGGCTGCACTGATGGGCACTGATGAGGCGGCACTGATAGGCTGCACTGATGGGCACTGATGAGGCGGCACTGATAGGCTGCACTGATGTGCACTGATGAGGCGGCACTGATAGGCACTAATGAGGTAGCACTGATGAGGCGGCACTGATAGGCTGCACTGATGGGCACTGATGAGGCGGCACAGATGAGGTAGCACTGATAGGCTGCACTGATGTGCACTGACGAGGCAGCACTGATGAGGCGGCACTGATGGGCACTGATGAGGCAGCACTGATGGGCACTGATGAGGTGGCACTAATGGGAACTGATGAGGTAGCACGGATGGGCATTGATGAGGCGGCACAGATGAGGTAGCACTGATATGCACTGATGAGGCGACACTGATAGGCTGCACTGATGGGCACTGATGAGGCGGCACTGATGAGGTAGCACTGATGGGCACTGATAGGCTGCACTGATAGGCTGCACTGATGAGGTAGCACTGATGGGTACTGATAGGCTGCACTGATGTGCACTGATGAGGCAGCACTGATGAGGTGGCACTGATAGGCTGCACTGATGGGCACTGATGAGGCGGCACTGATGAGGTAGCACTGATGAACACTGATAGGCACTGATAGCCTGCACTGATGAGGCAGCTCCGATGAGGCGGCACTGATGGGCACTGATGAGGCAGCACTGATGGGCACTGATGAGGTGACACTGATGGGAACTGATGAGGTAGCACTGATGTGCATTGATGAGGCAGCACTGTTGAAGTGGCACTGATGAGGCAGCACTGTTGAAGTGGCACTGATGAGGCAGCACTGTTGAGCACTGATGAGGTGGTACTGATAGGCGGCACTGATGAGGCAGCACTGATGAAGTGGCACTGATGAGGCGGCACTGATTGGCACTGATGAAGCGGCACTGATGGGCACTGATGAGGTGGCACTGATAGGCACTGATGAGGTGGCACTGATGAGGAGGCACTAATATGCAGCATTGATGGGCACTAATAGGCGACCCCAGGACCCCGATCCCGACCCTGACCCCAGGATCCCGACCCCGACCCTGATTCCAGGATCCCCGACATGATCCGGCAATGTGATTGTACATGAAGGTAGACAACTGTCACTTCACTGAGAGAACAAACCATGAAAAGATCCTTTCACACTGCTGAACACCCCGCTGTCTGCGATCATTGTCCAGAAATCAGAGGGAAATGTTTGATCTCTAATATTAGTCATGGGATGATGAGAGTTATCCCTTCTCATAGTGTAGGATTTATATGGATTTGTCTGTTGTAGTTCCCCTTCTGGCCACAGGGTGGCGTCCATAGCTAATATCATTTGATAGGTCCTGGACAGCTTGGATTGATAGGCAGTGTAGGTCCCTTAAGAGCCACTAGAGGTCCTCAGTAATAATGGTAAAGCTAGCCCTGCCCCTGCCAGCAGTGGGCACCCTGGGGATTGATATAAATAATTTTGGTGGGGAGCCACCGCTAGAATTATTGAGGACACAACCTATAACAGGATGTGGGCTGCAAGGAGCCATCTGAAAGCAAGGAGAAGTGCAGGACTCTATTATCCTCATCCCTGGCTAGAGATGTAGAACTTTGGACAACCCCTGTAAGGTACGGGCTACTCCTTAACTCAATATGTCTCTCTCTGCATTTGTAACTAAGGGGGTGTGCCCTCACCCAGGATCAGGGCGACTATGAATCTATGGATGGCCTTCAATGACTGCTCAATAAAGCATTGGAAGGGCCTCCTGCTTCTGGACCTTTTGCCTCCTTCTCCAAACCTCTACTTGAAATGTCTTGTGGTAATGGGGTGCTGTGGGACTCATTACTGCAAAGCCTGTAGTGGGTGAGTAGAAGCACCGCTGGAGAACTTTGACCAGGCTAGGGATCTCGGAGGGTTGAGGCAAGGGTGATAGGAGCTTTCATAGTTCCCAGATAGCCCTAGGAACCCCAGGGGACCTACACCCTCCCCTGGCACTGATGGCGAAAGAATACAGGTGCTGATCATGCGGCCTGGCACCGGGAACACCACCATAACCCAGTGATAGTACGAGTGATGAGTGGCATGTAGGTGCAAAGTGGCACGTCCTGACCTTATACAACCACTTAGGGACCCACTAAACCATTCTATGGACCCCACCTATTGTAGTCATGTTGTGTTTGGACTCGCTGCCATCTGGTGTTGGAAGGCCTTACTCCAGCCCCACCATCAGATGAGCCACCACAGCTTCACTGTGTCTACTGATGCCTTTACTTGCATTCACATTTGGCTGTTGGCAGCCTGCTAAGTGCTGTACCTGAGAGGGAGCAAGGCACAGGGACATACATCTGAGGTCATTAGAGAGAGCCACATATGCTGGTGGAGCACACTGCCTGAGAGAAGGATGCTGAGGATACAGATTGGCTGTGTTTCACCCAGTATACAGATGGAGACCACCTGCTGACACAAGGAGTTGGTGAGAGGCCGCTGGCCAGATCCATATTCCACTTTGATAAAACAGGGACAGTGTTGTCTGTGAATATACAGAACCAGTGACTTTTTCAGTGCTTGAAAGGACAAAAGTCAGTGTCATCATCATTCCTTAAAGGGAAATTATCCTGAGTGCTCTGACATAACAGTTGGGCCCCAACGAGATGGCCAGCAGAAGAGAGTATATTACAGACTGCTGACAGGGATGTAATTCTCTTTAGGTAGGATTTCCCCAGCATTGGGTTTAGAAGCTGATCTCTACACTGATTACTTGTTTTTACAGTATATTTCCTGCTACTGTTCACCTATTTGCGATGCATTTCTTGCCATATTTTATCATTGCTGATGTTTCTTCTCTTTTTTGCCATATACTGTACAGATGCAATAAATATTCCTCATCCAGTCCCGCGTGTGAGTGCGTTCTGCTATTTGCACAGTTGTGGGCACAGGAACAGGGAACCCAATACACCCAGTGGCTCCTTTGGGGGTAAATGCTATACGCGAGGGTTGTCTGGGATTTCCTGTTCTGTGAGTGAAGAACAACAGCTACCACATGCCCAGGAGCCACCATGGACCCCGCCCTGGCTGTCTAGTGGTGCAAATAGGAAAACTGCCAACTAAGTTTGAACCTGGTTCTTGATGTCCCTCTAGTTCAGTGGTTCTCAACTCCAGTCCTCAGGACCCACCAACAGGCCAGATTTTAAGTATTACCTTGGGGAGATGCAGACAAGAATACTGCAATCACTGAGCAGCAAATTATATCACCTGTGATGTATTTCAGTTATCTTGCAAACCTGGTCTGTTAGTGGGTCCTGAGGACCGGAGTTGAGAACCACTGCTCTAGTTGGCTGGAAAGAAGAACAGATCCATCAGGCAGTGATGGCCTTAGTTCCAGAACAGCGGGTGTCTGTGTTGGAATGGTAAGTGGACCAGGCAAACTCATGCACCTGCAGAGGAATCCCAGTCTGCTTCCAAGAGGCTAAACTACAGTTGACTAACATGGTGGAGGCTCTGGTTTTCTTTTACCAAAATTTTGGTTACCGAAAATTCAGGACCTTTTTAGGGGACCAGCCAGTGCCTGCCAGTGGGGAAGGCTTTGAAGAGTGTCTGGAACAGGCCATGCAAGCTCTGGATGAATGGAACATTCTTGAGGCTCAGAAAAGAAACTGAGGATGACTGAGAGTTTAAGTGGACTCGCCTTGGAGGCTATCAGGAATCTGAATCTCAGCCGGCAAGAATGCGCCACTTATGACTACTTAAGTGTCCTTAAAGACGTGATCAGGAGAACAGAGAAGGCCTCAATTATCAGTTGGAGAATACTTATCAGAGGGAGTCAGAGAAGTTGTCTGAATACATTTGGCACCTTGACAAGAGATTGCATCTGCTGTTGCTGAAAAAAGGATGTTTGCTGGTCTTAAGGGGAGCCCAGCCCTCAGATCTCATCGTGATTCAACTGAAAACCCGGGGGGGGGATGGTGGAATCTTGAGGTACCCTGAATTAATAAGAACCATGCGAGAATAGGAAGCCATGTTGGGGAACAGGGAGAAGAGTCTGGGGTCAGAGCCTGCGGTGGGGCTCGGGATGGTTAGAGGTTAACTCAGAAATGGCCGCACTGAAAGTGAATGAGTCCCGATTGAAAGAAATGGTGACCTTGCTAGCAGAGAGGATCTGTGACCAACTTGGGAAGGTGGCACAAGCTACTCCTCTTGAGTGGTCGGCAGATTCAGTGACTTGCTACAATTGAGGGGGTGCAGGCCACTACAAACGTAAATGACCATGTCCATCGAAGGGGGAAGAGCACGGACAGAGGCTACAGAGAGGTGCCTGACCACTTCAGCCAACTTCTGATTGTGATGTGATGCAAGAAAGAGGGACAGGCTTGTGCCTTTAAGAGGTGCCTCATCTGACACCCCAAAGAGACAACTGGAGATGCTTGTTTCTATATCGAGTTACGCTGTTCGAGAGAGAGAAATATCATTCAGTCTCCAAAACATCATCGGAAGCATCACTTTGGGCATTTGGAAGGAAGGAAACAAGTCCAGTCAACTAGACCTGCTACACCAATCAATACTACCAGAGTCTCTGATGATTTGATAGGCCCTTGCTCTGCAGTGCCAGTGCTAGTGGAAGGGATTTACACTAGAACTCTCCTGGACTCAGGTGCTCAAGTGACTTTGCTGATTCGAGACTTCTACAACAAGCACTTGAAGTATATATATGCCTTTAAAAGTTGGAGGACTTAGAGATGCAAGACACAGGGCAGAGAATCCATTAGTTGTTGGACAGCTGGGGAACTTTGACACATTGGCCATCATGTGCTCCCAGTTACTAGGGTCTACGAGAAGTTCTCTGATCATTTGGGATGAACACAGGTCTGGTGAGGCAACTGTCACCTCCAGATCTGATTCTTTGGCAGAGAGTGCACCCCCTCTCAGTGGTCAAGTGTCTGACACGAGAGAAAGAAAGACAGGAAGTCTTTCATTCCAGCAGTTGAGGAGGAAGTAGAGGAAGTAGAGGCCTCTCACCAACCCTTCAGCCTGAAGAAGAGCCCCCTGAATAAGGTCCATCGGAGCCAAGAGATTGATACACCCTCCAAAAGGACTGACCAATGACTCCCTAGGCCAAGGTTCAGATGAGACTGTGTCCACAGCCCCAAGAGATGCCAGTACTTTCTATTACAGCTCTGGTGGAAAACGGCTGTAGTCCACTTCCTGACTCATCGTGGTGGGAGCTCCCAATGCCACAAAATTAACTTGACCTTCAGGGTCAGATGTGCATAAAGTAATTCTGTTGATGTGATGTTAATTGTTCTTGGGTTATGTTGTCCTATACCAGGGGTCTCCAAACTTTCTAAACAAATGGCCAGTTTACTGTTCTTTAGACTTTAGGGGGGTCCAGAGTGTGGCCAGTGGCACTAGTGGGGGTAACCAAAGCAAGCAAAGATCCGTAACCAGCCCCCAGGATGCAGTTTGTAGACCCTTGTCCTATACCATGCTAATACTATTCTTCTTCTACCGAGTCCTGCTGTTTCTTTGGGGACCAAAGACTTGGGGGGGGGGGGGTTGTGTAGCCCTGGAATGATGCTGCACTGACTGTGTTTGACCCAGTATACAGATGGAGACAACCTGCTGTATACTGGGTCAAACAAATCCGCATTACGTATTGAGGAGGGACAGTGTTGTCTCCGAGTATCACAGAACCAATGATTTTATCAGTGCTTAGAGGGACCATGGTCAGTGTCCTCATCAGTGCTTAAAGGGACCAGAGTCAGTGTCCTCATCAGTGCTTAAAGGGACCAGAGTCAGTGTCCTCATCAATGCTTAAAGGGACCAGAGTCAGTGTCCTCATCAGTGCTTAAAGGGACCAGAGTCAGTGTCCTCATCAGTGCCTAAAGGGACCAGAATCAGTGTCCTCATCAGTGCTTAAAGGGACCAGAGTCAGTGTCCTCATCAGTGCTTAAAGGGACCAGAGTCAGTGTCCTCATCAGTGCTTAAAGGGACCAGAGTCAGTGTCCTCATCAGTGCTTAAAGGGACCAGAGTCAGTGTCCCCATCAGTGCTTAAAGGGACCAGAGTCAGTGTCCTCATCAGTGCTTAAAGGGACCAGAGTCAGTGTCCTCATCAGCACTTAAAGGGACCAGAATCAGTGTCCTCATCAGTGCTTAAAGGGACTAGAGTCAGTGTCCTCATCAGCACTTAAAGGGACCAGAATCAGTGTCCTCATCAGTGCTTAAAGGGACCAGAGTCAGTGTCCTCATCAGTGCCTAAAGGGACCAGAGTCAGTGTCCTCATCAGTGCTTAAAGAGAGCAGAATCTGTGTCCTCATCAGTGCTTAAAGGGACCAGAATCAGTGTCCTCATCAGTGCTTAAAGGGACCAGAGTCAGTGTCCTCATCAGTGCTTAAAGAGAGCA
The DNA here is from genome assembly GCF_042186555.1 of Aquarana catesbeiana. NCBI lineage: Eukaryota > Metazoa > Chordata > Amphibia > Anura > Ranidae > Aquarana > Aquarana catesbeiana. The sequence continues at coordinate 743,795,696 of NC_133326.1, read as the reverse complement.
GAATCTGTGTCCTCATCAGTGCTTAAAGGGACCAGAATCAGTGTCCTCATCAGTGCTTAAAGGGACCAGAGTCAGTGTCCTCATCAGTGCTTAAAGAGAGCAGAATCTGTGTCCTCATCAGTGCCTAAAGGGACCAGAATCTGTGTCCTCATCAGTGCTTAAAGGGACCAGAGTCAGTGTCCTCATCAGTGCCTAAAGGGGCCAGAGTCAGTGTCCTCATCAGTGCCTAAAGGGACCAGAGTCAGTGTCCTCATCAGTGCTTAAAGAGAGCAGAATCTGTGTCCTCATCAGTGCTTAAAGGGACCAGAATCAGTGTCCTCATCAGTGCTTAAAGGGACCAGAGTCAGTGTCCTCATCAGTGCTTAAAGAGAGCAGAATCTGTGTCCTCATCAGTGCTTAAAGGGACCAGAATCAGTGTCCTCATCAGTGCTTAAAGGGACCAGAATCAGTGTCCTCATCAGTGCTTAAAGGGACCAGAGTCAGTGTCCTCATCAGTGCCTAAAGGGACCAGAGTCAGTGTCCTCATCAGTGCTTAAAGGGACCAGAGTCAGTGTCCTCATCAGTGCTTAAAGAGAGCAGAATCTGTGTCCTCATCAGTGCCTAAAGGGACCAGAATCTGTGTCCTCATCAGTGCTTAAAGGGACCAGAGTCAGTGTCCTCATCAGTGCCTAAAGGGGCCAGAGTCAGTGTCCTCATCAGTGCCTAAAGGGACCAGAGTCAGTGTCCTCATCAGTGCTTAAAGGGACCAGAGTCAGTGTCCTCATCAGTGCTTAAAGAGAGCAGAATCAGTGTCCTCATCAGTGCTTAAAGGGACCAGAGTCTGTGTCCTCATCAGTGCTTAAAGGGACCAGAGTCAGTGTCCTCATCAGTGCTTAAAGGGACCAGAGTCAGTGTCCTCATCAGTGCCTAAAGGGGCCAGAGCCAGTGTCCTCATCAGTGCCTAAAGGGACCAGAGTCAGTGTCCTCATCAGTGCTTAAAGGGACCAGAGTCAGTGTCCTCATCAGTGCCTAAAGGGGCCAGAGTCAGTGTCCTCATCAGTGCCTAAAGGGACCAGAGTCAGTGTCCTCATCAGTGCCTAAAGGGACCAGAGTCAGTGTCCTCATCAGTGCCTAAAGGGACCAGAGTCAGTGTCCTCATCAGTGCCTAAAGGGACCAGAGTCAGTGTCCTCATCAGTGCCTAAAGGGACCAGAGTCAGTGTCCTCATCAGTGCCTAAAGGGACCAGAGTCAGTGTCCTCATCAGTGCTTAAAGGGAGCAGAATCAGTGTCCTCATCAGTGCCTAAAGGGACCAGAGTCAGTGTCCTCATCAGTGCTTAAAGGGAGCAGAATCAGTGTCCTCATCAGTGCCTAAAGGGACCAGAGTCAGTGTCCTCATCAGTGCTTAAAGGGACCAGAGTCAGTGTCCTCATCAGTGCTTAAATAGAGCAGAATCTGTGTCCTCATCAGTGCTTAAAGGGACCAGAGTCAGTGTCCTCATCAGTGCTTAAAGGGACCAGAGTCAGTGTCCTCATCAGTGCTTAAAGGGACCAGAGTCAGTGTCCTCATCAGTGCCTAAAGGGACCAGAATCAGTGTCCTCATCAGTGCTTAAAGGGACCAGACTCAGTGTCCTCATCAGTGCTTAAAGGGACCAGAGTCAGTGTCCTCATCAGTGCTTAAAGGGACCAGAGTCAGTGTCCTCATCAGTGCCTAAAGGGACCAGAATCAGTGTCCTCATCAGTGCTTAAAGGGACCAGAGTCAGTGTCCTCATCAGTGCTTAAAGGGACCAGAGTCAGTGTCCTCATCAGTGCTTAAAGGGACCAGAATCAGTGTCCTCATCAGTGCTTAAAGGGACCAGAGTCAGTGTCCCCATCAGTGCTTAAAGGGACCAGAGTCAGTGTCCTCATCAGTGCTTAAAGGGACCAGAGTCAGTGTCCTCATCAGCACTTAAAGGGACCAGTATCAGTGTCCTCATCAGTGCTTAAAGGGACCAGAGTCAGTGTCCTCATCAGTGCTTAAAGGGACCAGAGTCAGTGTCCTCATCAACACTTAAAGGGACCAGAATCAGTGTCCTCATCAGTGCTTAAAGGGACCAGAGTCAGTGTCCTCATCAGTGCCTAAAGGGACCAGAGTCAGTGTCCTCATCAGTGCTTAAAGGGACCAGAGTCAGTGTCCTCATCAGTGCTTAAAGGGACCAGAGTCTGTGTCCTCATCAGTGCTTAAAGGGACCAGAGTCAGTGTCCTCATCAGTGCCTAAAGGGGCCAGAGTCAGTGTCCTCATCAGTGCCTAAAGGGACCAGAGTCAGTGTCCTCATCAGTGCCTAAAGGGACCAGAGTCAGTGTCCTCATCAGTGCCTAAAGGGACCAGAGTCAGTGTCCTCATCAGTGCCTAAAGGGACCAGAGTCAGTGTCCTCATCAGTGCCTAAAGGGACCAGAGTCAGTGTCCTCATCAGTGCTTAAAGGGAGCAGAATCAGTGTCCTCATCAGTGCCTAAAGGGACCAGAGTCAGTGTCCTCATCAGTGCTTAAAGGGACCAGAGTCAGTGTCCTCATCAGTGCCTAAAGGGACCAGAATCAGTGTCCTCATCAGTGCTTAAAGGGACCAGAGTCAGTGTCCTCATCAGTGCTTAAAGGGACCAGAGTCAGTGTCCTCATCAGTGCTTAAAGGGACCAGAGTCAGTGTCCTCATCAGTGCTTAAAGGGACCAGACTCAGTGTCCTCATCAGTGCCTAAAGGGGCCAGAGTCAGTGTCCTCATCAGTGCCTAAAGGGACCAGAGTCAGTGTCCTCATCAGTGCCTAAAGGGACCAGAGTCAGTGTCCTCATCAGTGCCTAAAGGGACCAGAGTCAGTGTCCTCATCAGTGCCTAAAGGGACCAGAGTCAGTGTCCTCATCAGTGCCTAAAGGGGCCAGAGTCAGTGTCCTCATCAGTGCCTAAAGGGACCAGAGTCAGTGTCCTCATCAGTGCCTAAAGGGACCAGAGTCAGTGTCCTCATCAGTGCCTAAAGGGACCAGAGTCAGTGTCCTCATCAGTGCCTAAAGGGACCAGAGTCAGTGTCCTCATCAGTGCCTAAAGGGACCAGAGTCAGTGTCCTCATCAGTGCTTAAAGGGAGCAGAATCAGTGTCCTCATCAGTGCCTAAAGGGACCAGAGTCAGTGTCCTCATCAGTGCTTAAAGGGACCAGAGTCAGTGTCCTCATCAGTGCCTAAAGGGACCAGAATCAGTGTCCTCATCAGTGCTTAAAGGGACCAGAGTCAGTGTCCTCATCAGTGCTTAAAGGGACCAGAGTCAGTGTCCTCATCAGTGCTTAAAGGGACCAGAGTCAGTGTCCTCATCAGTGCTTAAAGGGACCAGACTCAGTGTCCTCATCAGTGCTTAAAGGGACCAGAGTCAGTGTCCTCATCAGTGCTTAAAGGGACCAGAGTCAGTGTCCTCATCAGTGCTTAAAGGGACCAGAGTCAGTGTCCTCATCAGTGCCTAAAGGGACCAGAATCAGTGTCCTCATCAGTGCTTAAAGGGACCAGACTCAGTGTCCTCATCAGTGCTTAAAGGGACCAGAGTCAGTGTCCTCATCAGTGCTTAAAGGGACCAGAATCAGTGTCCTCATCAGTGCTTAAAGGGACCAGAATCAGTGTCCTCATCAGTGCTTAAAGGGACCAGAGTCAGTGTCCTCATCAGTGCTTAAAGGGACCAGAGTCAGTGTCCTCATCAGTGCCTAAAGGGACCAGAATCAGTGTCCTCATCAGTGCTTAAAGGGACCAGAGTCTGTGTCCTCATCAGTGCTTAAAGGGACCAGAGTCAGTGTCCTCATCAGTGCTTAAAGGGACCAGAGTCAGTGTCCTCATCAGTGCCTAAAGGGGCCAGAGTCAGTGTCCTCATCAGTGCCTAAAGGGACCAGAGTCAGTGTCCTCATCAGTGCCTAAAGGGACCAGAGTCAGTGTCCTCATCAGTGCCTAAAGGGACCAGAGTCAGTGTCCTCATCAGTGCCTAAAGGGACCAGAGTCAGTGTCCTCATCAGTGCCTAAAGGGACCAGAGTCAGTGTCCTCATCAGTGCTTAAAGGGAGCAGAATCAGTGTCCTCATCAGTGCCTAAAGGGACCAGAGTCAGTGTCCTCATCAGTGCTTAAAGGGACCAGAGTCAGTGTCCTCATCAGTGCTTAAAGGGACCAGAGTCAGTGTCCTCATCAGTGCTTAAAGGGACCAGAGTCAGTGTCCTCATCAGTGCTTAAAGGGACCAGAGTCAGTGTCCTCATCAGTGCCTAAAGGGGCCAGAGTCAGTGTCCTCATCAGTGCCTAAAGGGACCAGAATCAGTGTCCTCATCAGTGCTTAAAGGGACCAGACTCAGTGTCCTCATCAGTGCTTAAAGGGACCAGAGTCAGTGTCCTCATCAGTGCTTAAAGGGACCAGAGTCAGTGTCCTCATCAGTGCCTAAAGGGACCAGAATCAGTGTCCTCATCAGTGCTTAAAGGGACCAGAGTCAGTGTCCTCATCAGTGCTTAAAGGGACCAGAGTCAGTGTCCTCATCAGTGCTTAAAGGGACCAGAATCAGTGTCCTCATCAGTGCTTAAAGGGACCAGAGTCAGTGTCCCCATCAGTGCTTAAAGGGACCAGAGTCAGTGTCCTCATCAGTGCTTAAAGGGACCAGAGTCAGTGTCCTCATCAGCACTTAAAGGGACCAGTATCAGTGTCCTCATCAGTGCTTAAAGGGACCAGAGTCAGAGTCCTCATCAGTGCTTAAAGGGACCAGAGTCAGTGTCCTCATCAACACTTAAAGGGACCAGAATCAGTGTCCTCATCAGTGCTTAAAGGGACCAGAGTCAGTGTCCTCATCAGTGCCTAAAGGGACCAGAGTCAGTGTCCTCATCAGTGCTTAAAGGGACCAGAGTCAGTGTCCTCATCAGTGCTTAAAGGGACCAGAGTCAGTGTCCTCATCAGTGCTTAAAGGGACCAGAGTCAGTGTCCTCATCAGTGCTTAAAGGGACCAGACTCAGTGTCCTCATCAGTGCCTAAAGGGGCCAGAGTCAGTGTCCTCATCAGTGCCTAAAGGGACCAGAGTCAGTGTCCTCATCAGTGCCTAAAGGGACCAGAGTCAGTGTCCTCATCAGTGCCTAAAGGGACCAGAGTCAGTGTCCTCATCAGTGCCTAAAGGGACCAGAGTCAGTGTCCTCATCAGTGCCTAAAGGGACCAGAGTCAGTGTCCTCATCAGTGCCTAAAGGGGCCAGAGTCAGTGTCCTCATCAGTGCCTAAAGGGACCAGACTCAGTGTCCTCATCAGTGCTTAAAGGGAGCAGAATCAGTGTCCTCATCAGTGCTTAAAGGGACCAGAATCAGTGTCCTCATCAGTGCTTAAAGGGACCAGAGTCAGTGTCCTCATCAGTGCTTAAAGGGACCAGAGTCAGTGTCCTCATCAGTGCTTAAAGGGAGCAGACTCAGTGTCCTCATCAGTGCTTAAAGGGACCAGAGTCAGTGTCCTCATCAGTGCTTAAAGGGACCAGAGTCAGTGTCCTCATCAGTGCTTAAAGGGACCAGAGTCAGTGTCCTCATCAGTGCCTAAAGGGACCAGAATCAGTGTCCTCATCAGTGCTTAAAGGGACCAGACTCAGTGTCCTCATCAGTGCTTAAAGGGACCAGAGTCAGTGTCCTCATCAGTGCTTAAAGGGACCAGAATCAGTGTCCTCATCAGTGCTTAAAGGGACCAGAATCAGTGTCCTCATCAGTGCTTAAAGGGACCAGAGTCAGTGTCCTCATCAGTGCTTAAAGGGACCAGAGTCAGTGTCCTCATCAGTGCCTAAAGGGACCAGAATCAGTGTCCTCATCAGTGCTTAAAGGGACCAGAGTCAGTGTCCTCATCAGTGCTTAAAGGGACCAGAGTCAGTGTCCTCATCAGTGCTTAAAGGGACCAGAATCAGTGTCCTCATCAGTGCTTAAAGGGACCAGAGTCAGTGTCCTCATCAGTGCTTAAAGGGACCAGAGTCAGTGTCCTCATCAGTGCTTAAAGGGACCAGAGTCAGTGTCCTCATCAGTGCTTAAAGGGACCAGAATCAGTGTCCTCATCAGTGCTTAAAGGGACCAGAGTCAGTGTCCTCATCAGTGCTTAAAGGGACCAGAGTCAGTGTCCTCATCAGCACTTAAAGGGACCAGTATCAGTGTCCTCATCAACACTTAAAGGGACCAGAATCAGTGTCCTCATCAGTGCTTAAAGGGACCAGAGTCAGTGTCCTCATCAGTGCCTAAAGGGACCAGAGTCAGTGTCCTCATCAGTGCCTAAAGGGACCAGAGTCAGTGTCCTCATCAGTGCCTAAAGGGACCAGAGTCAGTGTCCTCATCAGTGCTTAAAGGGACCAGAGTCAGTGTCCTCATCAGTGCTTAAAGGGAGCAGAATCAGTGTCCTCATCAGTGCTTAAAGGGACCAGAGTCAGTGTCCTCATCAGTGCTTAAAGGGACCAGAGTCAGTGTCCTCATCAGTGCTTAAAGAGAGCAGAATCTGTGTCCTCATCAGTGCCTAAAGGGACCAGAGTCAGTGTCCTCATCAGTGCTTAAAGGGACCAGAGTCAGTGTCCTCATCAGTGCTTAAAGGGACCAGAGTCAGTGTCCTCATCAGTGCTTAAAGGGACCAGAGTCAGTGTCCTCATCAGTGCTTAAACAGATAGTATCCTTAGTGCTCTGACATAACAGTCAGGCCAAAACGAGCTGGCCAGCAGAAGAGAGTATATTACAGACTGTTGAACTGTAATGCCCCGTACACATGATCGGACATTGATCGGACATTGATCGGACATTGATCAGACATTGATCGGACATTGATCGGACATTGATCGGACATTGATCAGACATTGATCGGACATTGATCGGACATTGATCGGACATTGATCGGACATTGATCGGACATTGATCAGACATTGATCAGACATTGATCGGACATTGATCGGACATTGATCAGACATTGATCAGACATTGATCGGACATTGATCGGACATTCCGACAACAAAATCCATGGATTTTTTCCGACGGATGTTGGCTCAAACTTGTCTTGCATACACACGGTCACACAAAGTTGTCGGAAAATCCGATCGTTCTGAACGCGGTGACGTAAAACACGTACAACGGGACTATAAACGGGGCAGTGGCCAATAGCTTTCATCTCTTTATTTATTCTGAGCATGCGTGGCACTTTGTCCGTCGGATTTGTGTACACGGATTTTGTTGTCGGAAAATTTTATATCCTGCTCTCAAACTTTGTGTGTCGGAAAATCCGATGGAAAATGTGTGATCGAGCCCACACACGGTCGGAATTTCCGACAACAAGGTCCTATCACACATTTTCCGTCGGACCGCGTGTGCGGGGCATTAGAGCGGTGTAATCCTCCTCAGTTGGGATTGCCCCAGGATGGGGTTTAGGAGAAGCTGATCTCTCCACCCATTGCTTGTTTTTATCGTATATTTCCTTTTCCTGGTCACCTGGTTGAATCGTTTGCTGTGTGATCGTTGTTGTTTGCTCTCCTCTCCTCTCCCGAGGTTCTTCAGGCTCCTTCAGAGGGAAGCTCTACATTTCAGTCATTTTATTCCTATTTTTCTGTATCTGTTCATTCATTTCTATGCACTGCCTACCCAGGGATATTAAGGGCCGCCTCTGATGACATCACACACCTTCATTCTATGACATCAGCAATATAATAACAGTACAAAAGATACTTATTACTGACAATCAGTGTTTCCAGTACAGTCTGCCCGAGGAACGACGGGCCGGGTACCTGACACCGAGAGTCCGGGTCCTGGAAGTGTTTGTGAATCTTCCTGAGGGCCAAGAAGGGGACTATGAGGACATCACCAAATGGTACCACCTCACACCATACCGGACACGGCTGGATCTAGACTGTTCTATTGTGGGGGGTGGGGGGGGCAGAAAAGAAGTCAAGGGGCTTACTGTCAACACACATTAGTGTCCCCCCTTCACATCTGAGCCCCATTATCACAAGAGAGCCATCTGCACCCCTTCAAAAAGAGACCTACCTTCAAATCTTCACAAGGGATGCTTATATAAACGTCGTACGTCGGGAGATAGAGAGATACTAAGTGACATTGTTTATAAACATTGTACATAGATGTGATACAGAGAGATATAAAGTAACATTGTTTATAAACATTGATCAGACAGGAGATAGAGAGATACAAAGTAACATTGTTTATAAACATTGATCAGACAGGAGATAGAGAGATACAAAGTAACATTGTTTATAAACATTGATCAGACAGGAGATAGAGAGATACAAAGTAACATTGTTTATAAACATTGATCAGACGGGAGATAGAGAGATACAAAGTAACACTGTTTATAAACATTGATCAGACGGGAGATAGAGAGATACAAAGTAACAGTGTTTATAAACATTGATCAGATGGGCGATAGAGAGATACAAAGGAACATTGTTTATAAACATTGAACAAAGATGTGATACAGTGAGATATAAAGTAACATTATTTATAAACATTGATCAGACAGGAGATAGGGAGATACAAAGTAACATTGTTTATAAACATTGATCAAACAGAAAATATATATGAATCGAACAGAGTAGCTACAAAAGTAACAATGTGATTTTGTATCTCTCTATCTCACTTATGAACAATGTTTAAAAATAATACTACTTTGTTCCTCTCTAGCTCATCCAATGAGCAATGTTTATAAATAATACTACTTTGTTCCTCTCTAGCTCATCCAATGAGCAATGTTTATAAACAATGTTGCTTTGTATCTTTCTATTTCACCTATGTACAATGTTTATAGACAATGTTACTGTGTATTTCTCTGTTTACTGTCTGATCAATGTTTATAAACAATGTTACTTTGTATCTCTCTATCTCCTGTGTGATCAATGTTTATAAACAATGTTTCTTTGTATCTCTCTATCTCCCGTCTGATCAATGTTTATAAACAATGTTTCTTTGTAGCTCTCTATCTCCCGTCTGATCAATGTTTATAAACAATGTTACTTTGTATCTCTCTATCTCCCATCTGATCAATGTTTATAAACAATGTTTCTTTGTATCTCTCTATCTTATCTGCAGATAAACGTGATGAGCTTTAATCTCCCTTATACACATCGAAGTCCCCCCCCACGGAACCTACATCTCCTCTTGAGGCCCTGGACTGACTTAAGGTAGTTTGAGGACTCATTGCACATATTGAATTTTGGGGAGGGCCAGGGGTTGAATGAGTGTGTTGGGGGGCCCGGCCCTAGTGGAAATCCAGAGCCAAGGCCTGGAGTTGATCTTAAAGCCGTGATGGATTCTGAAACTGACCTGCAGTGCCCAATGGTATTCCTCATACCTGCCCCTGCTCAGCACAACCCAAGGCAGAAGGGGCTGATCCAACTGTGCAGGACAACCTCCTCCTCTGAACCTGGCCCAAAGGTCTTCTGGTCTCCTCAGCCTAGTGTCTCCCTAACAGATAACTCTGAGTTCTTGGGAAGTTCTTCTGAGTGACGGGAGCCTGGAGGACCTCAGGGGCTGATCCAACCGTGCAGGACAACCTCTTCCTCTGAACCTGGCCCAAAGGTCCTCTGGTCTCCTCAGCCTGGTGTCTCCCTAACAGATAACTCTGAGTTCTTGGGAAGTTCTTCTGAGTGACGGGAGCCTGGAGGACCTCAGGGGTCTGGGGAGGATGAGGATGATATGAAGGTGCTTTCTGGATTTCCCGTGTGCTCCCATGGAAAAGATATGATGATGCGGCCCACTGGTTGTGATGTGAGTCAGCTGATTGTCTGGATAGAGATACAAAGCTGAGGCCTCAACTGAGGAAGTATGGCAGATGCCATTGTGGAGCTCCACTGGAAATGCCCCTTCCCTGGCTGCCATGCTGGGATTGATGGATTCCAAAGCACTTACCTCAGGGACTGTAGGCTTGTTCTGGTCCTTAAACAGAAAGTGTCGGAGCCTGAAGAAGCCAGGGAAGTGGAAAGAAGCACGGCAATGGTCACCCCCTTACTCCCCACTATGGTTGAGTGTGGTGGGGGCCCGGGGCCCCAGTGAGTCATTTTAATGTAACATTCACCCACTCAGAGAAGATCATCATTGACCCCCAATCACATCTCAGTACCCTATTGCTCTGCTAATTCCCCCGACATACCATGAAATGAGACGGAGTAGAAATTCACCGACTTTTTATTGATGTACGCGGGCCGGAGCGGCCAGAATCACTTCACATTAAATATATTATATACACATCGTTATATACAGTACAAGGGCGCAGTGTGGGGGGGAGGGGAACAGATTTATATTTTTGAAAACATTTAGTAAAAATTGAAAACTCAAAAAAACAGTTCAACATTCTTTCTGTAACATCAGCACTTCTATGTACACTTTGTGGGGACAGTGACAGTTGTCTGGACACTGAGGGGACAGTGGCAGTTCTCTGGACACTTTGAGGGGACAGTGGAACTTCTATGTACATTTTGAGGGGCAGTGGCAGTTCTCTGGACACTTTGAGGGGACAGTGGCAGTTCTCTGGACACTTTGTGGGGACAGTGGAACTTCTATGTACATTTTGAGGGGCAGTGGCAGTTCTCTGGACACTTTGAGGGGACAGTGGCAGTTCTCTGGACACTTTGAGGGGACAGTGGCAGTTCTCTGGACACTTTGTGGGGACAGTGGAACTTCTATGTACATTTTGAGGGGCAGTGGCAGTTCTCTGGACACTTTGAGGGGACAGTGGCAGTTCTCTGGACACTTAGGGGACAGTGGCAGTTCTCTGGACACTTTGTGGGGACAGTGGAACTTCTATGTACACTTTGAGGGGGCAGTGGCAGTTGTCTGGACACTTTTTTCTGGCTATAGTGGTAATTGTCCAGATTGTCCTTCATGGGGGGATGGTGGTAGTTGTATGAAGGCTTTCTGGTTAGGGACAATGGCAGTTGTATGGGGGGTGGTGGTAGTTGTATGAAGGCTATCTGGTTAGGGACAATGGCAGTTGTATGGGGGTGGTGGTAGTTGTATGAAGGCTATCTGGTTAGGGACAATGGCAGTTGTATGGGGGTGGTGGTAGTTATGTAGATGATTTTTGGTTGACGTTTCTGGAGGGATATTACTCGGAGTCTTGTTCTTTCCAGGTCCATGTAGGCAGACGTCTGAGCAGGGTGGAAAGAGGCAGTAATATCTTCCAGACTTTTGGCCATTTCTGGCTCTGTCAGTCTACGGTGAGGGATCAGATGGTCTTCTCTCGGGATTTCTCTCTAGGAGTTAGACCGCAGCGTGAAGTACACTCGTCCCTGGAATTTGTCCCGGTCGTTGTCGTTGACGATGTTGCCGGCGTTCACCAAGCATTGCACGTTATGGTCCATGTTTTGTGTCAGGTTCAGGAATTGCACCGCCACGAAAGGCTGGGTGTAGTTTGGCTGCAGAAGAGGGGAGAGCAGAGTAAGTGACCATCTGATGGGGATTTCAATTCCACATTGGACTGGGGCAAAATATGAGACAATTCACATTATAGAAGAGTGGGTGGACCCAACAGACTGCACAATCATATCCTCAGATGTTCACACTACCCTATACCTGGGGTAAGTTTTGGTGTTCTGCCCCCTCTGGTACCCAGCAGGAGGTTCTTACCTGTGCCTGTTGCCCATAGTAGTGGCAGTACATGGATGGACCCAATGGACTCTACAGTCCCATCCCCAGATGTTAACACTGCCCTATACCCGGGTCCTTACCTGTGCCCAGTTTCTATAGAGGGGGTAATACATGGATGGACCAATAGACTGTACAATGCCATTCCTGGAAGTTCACACTGCCCTGTACCCGGGGTAAGGTTTGGTGTTCTGCCCCCCCGGCACCCTGCTGGAGGTCCTTACCTGTGCCCATTGCCCATAGTAGGGGTAGTACTTGAGGTCAATGCTGCCCATGTTCTGGTTGGTGCTGGGGAAGTAGACTCTGCTGCCCAAGAGATTGTCGTTCTGGAAAGGGGAGAGAGATGTCAGTTACCGCGGTGATAATATCCATCTATTCCTATCATGCATATCATATACAGTATGATACATATCATATATCATACATATCATATATCATACATATCATATATCATACGTATCACATATCATACATATCATGTATCATACATATCATATATCATACGTATCACATATCATACATATCACATATCATACATATCACATATCATACATATCATATATCATACGTATCATATATCATACATATCATATATCATACATATCATATATCATACATATCATATATCATACGTATCACATATCATACATATCATATATCATACATATCATATATCATACATATCATATATCATACGTATCACATATCATACATATCACATATCATACATATCACATATCATACATCATACATATCGCATATCATACATATCACATATCATACATATCACATATCATACGTATCACATATCATACATATCATATATCATACATATCACATATCATACATATCATATATCACATATCATACATATCATACATATCATATATCATACATATCACATATCATACGTATCACATATCATACGTATCATATATCATACATATCACATATCATACATATCACATATCGCATATCATACATATCACATATCATACATATCACATATCATACATATCACATATCATACGTATCACATATCATACGTATCACATATCATACATATCACATATCATACATATCACATATCATACGTATCACATATCATACGTATCACATATCATACGTATCATATATCATACGTATCATATATCATACGTATCATATATCATACATATCACATATCATACATATCATATATCATACATATCACATATCATACATATCATATATCATACATATCATACATATCATATATCATACATATCATACATATCACATATCATACATATCATATATCATACATATCACATATCATACGTATCACATATCATACGTATCATATATCATACGTATCATATATCATACATATCACATATCATACATATCATATATCATACATATCACATATCATACATATCATATATCATACATATCATACATATCACATATCATACATATCATATATCATACATATCACATATCATACACATCACATATCATACGTATCATATATCATACGTATCATATATCATACATCTCACATATCATACATATCACATATCATACATATCACATATCATACATATCATATGTATCATAAATCATACATATCATACATATCATATATCATACATATCACATATCATACATATCATATGTATCATAAATCATACATATCATACATATCATATATCATACATATCATACATATCATATATCATACATATCATACATATCACATATCATACATATCACATATCATACATATCATATATCATACATATCATACATATCATATATCATACATATCATAAATCATACATATCATATATCATACATATCATATATCATACATATCATGTATCATACATATCATACATATCATATATCATACATATCACATATCATACATATCATATGTATCATAAATCATACATATCATACATATCATATATCATACATATCATATATCATACATATCATATATCATACATATCATAAATCATACATATCATACATATCATATATCATACATATCATACATATCATATATCATACATATCACATATCATACATATCATAAATCATACATATCATACACATCATATATCATACATATCATATATCACACATATCATACATATCATATATCATACATATCATACATATCATAAGAAGGTGATCTGGTCAGAGGAGACCAAAATGTAACTTTTTGGCCTAAAAGTAAAACGCTATGTGTGGGGAAAACTAACACTGCACATCACCCTGAACACACCATCCCCACCGTGAAACATGGTGGTGGCAGCATCATGTGGTGGGGATGGTTTTCTTCAGCAGGGACAGGGAAGCTGGTCAGAGTTGATGGGAAGATGGATGGAGACAAATACAGGACAATCTTAGAAGAAAACCTGTTAGAGTCTACAAAAGACTTGAGACCGGGGCGGAGGTTCACCTTCCAGCAGGACAACGACCCGAAACATCCAGCCAGAGCTACAATGGAATGGTTTAGATCAAAGCATATTCATGTGTTAGAATGGCCCAGTCACAGTCCAGACCTAAATCACATTGAGAATCTGTGGCAAGACTTGAAAATTGCTGTTCACAGACGCTCTCCATCCAATCTGACAGAGCTTGAGATATTTTACAAAGAAGAATGGGCAGAAATGTCCTCTCTAGATGTGCAAAGCTGGTAGAGACATCCCCAAAAAGACTTGTAGAGAAAGGGGGTTCTACAAAGTATTGACTCCGGGGGGCGCCATACAAATGCCCCCCCCCCCCACACTTTTCACATATTTATTTGTATCATTTATCATTTTCTTCCACTTCACAATTATGTGACACTTTGTGTTGGTCTATCACATAAAATCCCAATAAAATACATTTATGTTTTTGGTTGTAACAAAATGTGGAGAATTTCAAGGGGTATGAATACTTTTTCAAGGCACTGTATATACACATATATCACATGGATGTATATTTTCTATACTGGGAATGATATAAAAGTATGTTCAGGTCTGGAGATGTCTTTGTAGGGTTGCTCTTTGTCTATATCTTCCATAGGCTCCATCTTTACCCAGATATACTGTGTATGTCCACCACAGATGTACTCGTATTCTATATAATAGGGATGTGCAGTCTTTATGACCTTATGTCATGGAAGGGTTGGCTATGGGTGTATATATGAGGAGCCTATGGTGCCCCCTATAGGCTCCACCTCTCACGGTCCCATTTACAGTGAGTTTTAGCTTCTGGGGAGAATAAAGAGAGATAACAGACCTCAGTGAGCCCACCATGTACTCACCTTGCCGGTACAGCTGATGGTGATGGAGCTGTTGGAGAACTTCGGGATGAGTTCTGGTAAGAAATGTATCACCTGCCGTAATGGAGAAGAATGATGAGCACCAACAATCTGCTGTTAGGGGGCTAACGCATAGAGGAACGGGATAAGATTAAGAGGAGGGGTAAAATATTAACATACAGAGAGATGGAGGGTAACATAGAGATATGGGGTAACATACAGAGAGATGGAGGGTAACATAGAGAGGGGGTAATATACAGAGAGATGGAGGGTCACTTATAGAGATGGAGGTAACATGCAGAAGTGGAGGATAATGTATGGAGATGGAGGGTAATGTACAGAGATGGAGATTAATTGGTGTAGAGATTTGAGGGTGGTTTCATATATAGTAAATCCCCCCCAGATGCCTCACCCGGTTCATTTTGATGAGCACACATGGCGTTCCATTGGCATATCCATAGGTGGTATCATCCAGCCCAGAGCAGTTACCCAGCAGGTCCCGTGTGAACTGACAAGCCTGCTTGGGGGTGGTAATGTTGTCCTGTCTGAAGTAGCCTTGAAATGTGCAGTCGATGCCCCTTTGCTGCTGGGTGGATTGGTTATAATCTGCAGGAGAGAAGGCGATAGTGTCACAGCAGGAAGGTTCTTCAGAAAGATGGTACATTTGATTTGACCTAGACTTTCAAGAAATATCATGGTGATGTCAGCAGATGGAGGGCCCAGGGATATGCATGTTAGGGGGGCAATAAGAGGAAGATGCCTCTTAGGGAAGGGGGATGGAGCTGGATGTAGATGATGTGGAAGGATGGATGGAGGACCTCAGTATAAGAGGTAGGTAATATGGACAGAGGTTGGGCACAGTGTGTGTTGGACAGAGGATTGCATATCAGGTGTCTGGAGAGTGGTGTGAGGTCGGTGATAACCAATGATGAGAGAGGCCAGATGTCATGGGTTGAGGCTGGACAGGGGGTTGGAGATCAGGCGGCTGGAGAGTGGTGTGATGTAAGTGATAACCAATGGCGAGAGAGGTCAGATGTCATGGGTTGGGGTTGGGCAGAGGGTTGGAGATCAGGTGTCTGGAGAGTGGTGTGAGGTTGGTGATAACCAATGATGAGAGAGGTCAGATGTCATGGGTTGGGGTTGAGGTTGGACAGAGGGTTGGAGATCAAATGTCTGGAGAGCGGTGTGAGGTCAGTGATAACCAATGATGAGAGGGGTCAGATGTCATGGCCTGAGGTTGGGTAGAGGGTTGGAAATAAGGCATGTGTACAACGGTGTGAAGTAGGTGATAATCAATTATGAGAGAGGTCAGATGTCATGGCTTGAGGTTGGACAGAGTGTTGGAGATCAGGCGTCTGGGGAGTGGTGTGATGTAGGCGATAACCAATGGCGAGAGAGGTCAGATGTCATGGGTTGAGGTTGAGCAGAGGGTTGGAGATTAGGTGTCTGGAGAGTGGTGTGAGGTTGGTGATGACCAATGATGAGAGAGGTCAGATGTCATGGGTTGAGGTTGGACAGAGGGTTGGAGATCAGGTGGCTGGAGAGTGGTGTGAGGTTGGTGATAACCAATAATGAGAGAGGTCAGATGTCATGGGTTGAGGTTGGACAGAGGGTTGGAAATCAGGCATGTGTACAGCGGTATGAAGTAGGTGATAATCAATTATGAGAGAGGTCAGATGTCATGGGTTGGTTGGACAGAGGGTTGGAGATCAGGTGTCTGGAGAGTGGTGTGAGGTAGGTGATAACCAATCATGAGAGGGGTTAGATGTCATGGGCTGAGGTTGGGTAGAGGGTTGGAAATTGGGTGTGTGTACAGTGGTGTGAAGTAGGTCATAATCAATGATGAGAGAGGTCAGATGTCATGGGTTGAGGTTGGACAGAGGGTTGGAAATCAGGTGTCTGGAGAGTGGTGTGAGGTCGGTGATAACCAATGATGAGAGAGGTCATATGCCAAGGGTTGAGGTTGAGGTTGGACAGAGAATTGGAGAGCAGGTGTCTAAAGAGTGATGTGAGGTCAGTGAGAACCAAAGATGAGAGAGGTCAGATGTCATGGATTGAGGGTGGACAGAGGGTTGGAGATCAGGTGTCTGGAGAGCGGTGTGAGGTTGGTGATAACCAATGATGGGAGAGGTCAGATGTCATGGGTTGGTTTAGATAATGTTGAGAGATGTGGAGGATGGCTGATGCTAAGGAGCAACTGATAAAATATTGGATAAAAAGGACGGAGGGAGATCAATGATCTGATATGAGGATGGTGGTTATTAGGAATGGTAAGAGAACAGACATTTTCAGAAGATATTGGAATGCACTGGATGATACTGGGAGGTGTGTGAGACATTGGATGAAACAAGGACAGGGGACAGACATGTGGGGTGATGGTGGAGATAGATATGATTTGAAGGTTCTGGGGAGATATTGGATGACAGATGGACCTGGGGATGGGTGACAGACCTTTGGGTGCTAGAGGGCAATACATATCAGTGGTAGGTGGTGGAAGGAAACAGATGAATGTATGAGAGATCTTTGTGGACTCACCTTGCAGTGCAGTATTGATGCCGTCAACATACGGCTGCCAGGTAGTGTTTTGTCTATTAAACGTGATCTGTAGGGATGGTATGTTGGGTCTGATCATTAACCCTGCAAGGAGAGAGGTCGCAGATATGAATACAAGAAAAATGTTCAGATGGTATGCCAACTCCTGTTATAAAAATATTTTCTTCAATGACTGAGAGCTCCCCCTCCCCCCGATGACTGAGAGCTCCCCCTTTCCCCCAATGACTGACAACTCCCCCTCTACACCATGTTCTCCCCAAAGACCGATGTCCCAGTGCATTATGACCTCCCCACAGATTGACTGTCTACTCCACCACATTCTCACCATAGTTACATAGTTACATAGTTAGTCAGGTTGAAAAAAGACACAAGTCCATCCAGTTCAACCTTAAAATGACTCACAACTCCTCCTCTCCCTCAAAGACTGATGGTTCCCCCAGTGCACCATGACCTCCCCACAGACTGACGGAGGATCGTCTACTCCACCATGTTCTGCCCAATGACTGAAAGCTCCCCTTCTCCCCAATGACTTAGAGCTTGTCCTATCCCCCAAAGACTGACAACTCCCCCTCTCCATCAAAAAAATGGAGGTTCCCCCAGTGCACAATGACCTCCCCACGACTGACGGATCATCTACTCCACCATGTTCTCCCTAATGACTGACAACTCCCCCTCTCCCCCAAAGACTGATGGTTCCCCCAGTGCACCATGAACTCCCCACAGACTGACGGATCGTCTACTCCACCATGTTCTCCCCAATGACTGAGAGCTTGCCTTCTCCCCCAAAGACTGATGGTTCCCCCTCTCCTGCAATGACTGAGAGCTCCCCCTCTCCCCCAATGACCAAGAGCTCCCCCTCTCCCCCAAAGACTGAGAGTTCCCCCTCTCCCCCAAAGACTGACAACTCCCCCTCTCCCCCAAAGACTGATGGTTCCCCCAGTGCATCATGATCTCACCCCAGACTGACGGATCGTCTACTCCACCATGTTCTCCCCAATGAGTGACAGCTCCCCCTCTCCCCCAAAGACTGATGGTTCCCCCAGTGCACCATGATCTCACCCCAGACTGACGGATCGTCTACTCCACCATGTTCTCCCCAATGAGTGACAACTCCCCCTCTCCCCCAAAGACTGATGGTTCCCCCAGTGCACCATGATCTCACCCCAGACTGACGGATCGTCTACTCCACCATGTTCTCCCCAATGAGTGACAACTCCCCCTCTCCCCCAAAGACTGATGGTTCCCCCAGTGCACCATGATCTCACCCCAGACTGACGGATCGTCTACTCCACCATGTTCTCCCCAATGCGTGACAACTCCCCCTCTCCCCCAAAGACTGAGAGTTCCCCCTCTCCCCCAAAGACTGACAACTCCCCCTCTCTCCCAATGACTTAGAGCTTGCCCTCTCCCCCAATGACTGACAACTCCCCCTCTCCATCAAAAAAAGAAGGTTCCCCCAGTGCACAATGACCTCCCCACGACTGATGGATCATCTACTCCACCATGTTCTCCCTAATGACTGACAACTCCCCCTCTCCCCCAAAGACTGATGGTTCCCCCAGTGCACCATGAACTCCCCACAGACTGACGGATCGTCTACTCCACCATGTTCTCCCCAATGACTGAGAGCTTGCCTTCTCCCCCAAAGACTAATGGTTCCCCCTCTCCCCCAATGACTGAGAGCTCCCCCTCTCCCCCAATGACCAAGAGCTCCCCCTCTCCCCCAAAGACTGAGAGTTCCCCCTCTCCCCCAAAGACTGAGAGTTCCACCTCTCCCCCAAAGACTGACAACTCCCCCTCTCCCCCAAAGACTGACACTCCCCCTCTCCCTCAAAGACTGATGGTTCCCCCAGTGCACCATGATCTCACCCCAGACTGACGGATTGTCTACTCCACCATGTTCTCCCCAATGATGAGTGACAACTCCCCCTCTCCCCCAAAGACTGATGGTTCCCCCAGTGCACCATGAACTCCCCAAAGACTGACAAATCATCTACTCCACCATGTTCTCCACAAAGACTGCCAGTTCACCCACCAACTGCACCAAGACCTCCCCACCGACTGCACCAAGACCTCCTTTGCAGCTCTGCTTGTCTGTTAAAGCCCCTGCCCCCCTGACTCTATCTGCAAGCTGTATTGGCTGAGAGATGCGGGCTCCCACCAACTCTTTCCCTTTCCTATGCAGTTCCACACATTACACTCATTCACACTCTTTGGTGCCCTCTGCTGGCCTTTTCTAAATCTCCATCTAAATTTCCATCCCCAGACTATAATAATAGCACATTAAAGTTTAAACATGTATTGCAATACCACATTAGAATCAGTAGGGGGCATCTAGGCTGCTGAAAAGAAAAAAAATTAAGAAAAAAGGTTTTTCTTATTTTTTTCTTAATATTTAATGTTGGCATTACAGCCAATTGTTTACATTTAAAAAAAAAATATATTTTAAAGTTGCACTTCTGTTTGTCAAAAAGCAATCATTTTGTTTGTGAAACTTTATTTATAAAGATGTTATATATCACAATGACTAAATCTGTGTCTGTAGTACGTGTTTAACCCTTCATACCGGAAATGATAACATTTTATTATATTGTAACTCAAGGAGTCTATCATGAGTTTGGCAATTCTAGAGAAATGCTTCAATAATGCATTACAATTTACCTAAACCCATTAAATTTTAGTCAACTAAAACTAAAACAATTCAAATGACTAAAATATGACTAAAACTAAAATGGCATTTTAGTCAAAAGACTGCGACTAAAACTAAATCCAAATCTGACGTCAAAATTAACACTGCCACAAAGTCAGACTGATGGTTACCCCAATGCATCATGACCTCCCCACAGACTGACTGATGGTCTACTCCACCATGTTCTCCCCAATGACTGACAGCCCCCCTCTCCACCATGTTCTCCAGAAAACAATTACCAGCCTGCCCACTTCACCATGACTTCTGCAAAGACTGACAGCTTCCCCTCTCCATCCTTTTTCTCTCAAATGTTAACAGCTCACCCACTCCACCATGTTTTCCCCAAAGACTGACGGTTTGCCCACTCTACCATGTTTTCCCCAAAGACTGACGGTTTGCCTACTCCACCATGTTCTCCCAAAAGACTGATGATTCACAATGACCTCCCCACAGACTGATGGTATGCCTACTTCACCATGTTTATCCCAAATACTGACGGTTTGCCTACTCCACCATGTTTACCCCAAAGACTAACGGTTTGCCTACTCCACCATGTTTACCCCAAAGACTGATGGTTTGCCTACTCCACCATGTTTACCCCAAAGACTGACGGTTTGCCTACTCCACCATGTTTACCCCAAAGACTGATGGTTTGCCTACTCCACCATGTTTACCCCAAAGACTAACGGTTTGCCTACTCCACCATGTTTACCCCAAAGACTGACGGTTTGCCTACTCCACCATGTTTACCCCAAAGACTAACGGTTTGCCTACTCCACCATGTTTACCCCAAAGACTGACGGTTTGCCTACTCCACCATGTTTACCCCAAAGACTAACGGTTTGCCTACTCCACCATGTTTACCCCAAAGACTAACGGTTTGCCTACTTCACCATGTTTACCCCAAAGACTGACGGTTTGCCTACTCCACCATGTTTACCCCAAAGACTAACGGTTTGCCTACTCCACCATGTTTACCCCAAAGACTAACGGTTTGCCTACTCCACCATGTTTACCCCAAAGACTGACGGTTTGCCTACTCCACCATGTTTACCCCAAAGACTGACGGTTTGCCTACTCCACCATGTTTACCCCAAAGACTAACGGTTTGCCTACTCCACCATGTTTACCCCAAAGACTAACGGTTTGCCTACTCCACCATGTTTACCCCAAAGACTGACGGTTTGCCTACTCCACCATGTTTACCCCAAAGACTGACGGTTTGCCTACTCCACCATGTTTACCCCAAAGACTAACGGTTTGCCTACTCCACCATGTTTACCCCAAAGACTGACGGTTTGCCTACTCCACCATGTTTACCCCAAAGACTAACGGTTTGCCTACTCCACCATGTTTACCCCAAAGACTGACGGTTTGCCTACTCCACCATGTTTACCCCAAAGACTAACGGTTTGCCTACTCCACCATGTTTACCCCAAAGACTGACGGTTTGCCTACTCCACCATGTTTACCCCAAAGACTGAAGGTTTGCCTACTCCACAATGTTTACCCCAAAGACTGACGGTTTGCCTACTCCACCATGTTTACCCCAAAGACTGACGGTTTGCCTACTCCACCATGTTTACCCCAAAGACTAATGGTTTGCCTACTCCACCATGTTTACCCCAAAGACTGACGGTTTGCCTACTCCACCATGTTTACCCCAAAGACTGACGGTTTGCCTACTCCACCATGTTTACCCCAAAGACTGACGGTTTGCCTACTCCACCATGTTTACCCCAAAGACTGACGGTTTGCCTACTCCACCATGTTTACCCCAAAGACTGAAGGTTTGCCTACTCCACAATGTTTACCCCAAAGACTGACGGTTTGCCTACTCCACCATGTTTACCCCAAAGACTGACGGTTTGCCTACTCCACCATGTTTACCCCAAAGACTAATGGTTTGCCTACTCCACCATGTTTACCCCAAAGACTGATGGTTTGCCTACTCCACCATGTTTACCCCAAAGACTGACGGTTTGCCTACTCCACCATGTTTACCCCTAAGACTGACGGTTTGCCTACTCCACTATGTTTACCCCAAAGACTGACGGTTTGCCTACTTCACCATGTTTATCCCAAATACTGACGGTTTGCCTACTCCACCATGTTTACCCCAAAGACTGACGGTTTGCCTACTCCACTATGTTTTCCCCAAAGACCGACGGTTTGCCTACACCATTTTTTCCCCAAAAACTGATGATTCACAACGACCTCCCCACAGACTGATGGTTTGTCTACTCCGCCATGTTCTCCCCAAAGACACAATGGCCTCCCCACAGACTGATGGTCCGATTACTCAACCATGTTTTTCCCAAAGGCTGATGATTTACAATGACCTCCCCAAATACTGATGATCTGAATACTCCATCAAGTTTTCCCCAAAGACCAATGATTCACAACGACCTCTTCACAGACTAATGGTCCGACTACTCCACCATGTTCTCCCCAAAGACTGACAATTCACAATGACCTTCCCAAAGACTGACTACTCCATCAAATCTTCCCCGAAGAGCGATGATTCACAATGACTTCCCCACAGACTAACGGTGTGCCTTTCCCACCATATTCTCCCCAAAGACTGATGGTTTGCCAACTCCACCATGTTCTCCTTAAAGACCGAAGATTCACAGTGACCTGCCCACTTATGGTTTCTCAGTGAGGTGCTATGGTGGAACACAATGTCCTTCTCCAGCCACCTTTGATGGTTTCTGAGGATGAGGACTATGTGAAGGGGTCTGAATAGCAGGACCGAAGAGAGCTTTCAATGGCCACCGGCTATGGATTGGAAATAGAGGCAACCCCCACGGGAAAAGGATGAGGAGCATTGGGGGGGGGGGAGTTTCCCTTACCTGGATATGACAGTCGATCTTCATATTTCGGATAATTATGATCGATGGTCTGCAGCATCACATACAAACAGAGAGCGAAGATTCCCGAGAGGACGGCATAGAACACCAAATAGAAGATGATGATCAGCGCTGGGGGAACAAAGGAGCAATCACATTCATCTTGTCTCATTGGATATGGAGCAGCACCTCACTAATAACAAGGGGGAAGAGCTCCACCGAACTGTGATGTGGGGTGCTGTAGAGGAGGATCCCCCTGAACTGTGATGTGGGGTGTTGTAGAGGAGGATCCCCTGAACTGTGATGTGGGGTGCTGTAGAGGAGGATCTCCTGAACTGTGATGTGGGGTGCTGTAGAGGAGGATCCCCCTGAACTGTGATGTGGGGTGCTGTAGAGGAGGATCCCCTGAACTGTGATGCGGGGTGCTGTAGAGGAGGATCCCCCTGAACTGTGATGTGGGGTGCTGTAGAGGAGGATCCCCTGAACTGTGATGTGGGGTGCTGTAGAGGAGGATCCCCCTGAACTGTGATGTGGGGTGCTGTAGAGGAGGATCCCCCTGAACTGTGATGTGGGGTGATGTAGAGGAGGATCCCCCTGAACTGTGATGTGGGGTGCTGTAGAGGAGGATCCCCCTGAACTGTGATGTGGGGTGATGTAGAGGAGGATCCCCCTGAACTGTGATGTGGGGTGATGTAGAGGAGGATCCCCCTGAACTGTGATGTGGGGTGATGTAGAGGAGGATCCCCCTGAACTGTGATGTGGGGTGCTGTAGAGGAGGATCCCCGAACGGTGATGTGGGGTGATGTAGAGGAGGATCCCCCTGAACGGTGATGTGGGGTTCAGTAGAGGAGGATATCAGTATATTATACAAATAATAAGAGTGATAGGACAGAAGGATGTTGTAGATGGGGGTCCCACCCTCTGTTGTCCCTATTGCCCCTTCTATATTATGGGGCCCCCCTCCCCATAGATTCCCCTCATCCCCCTTCTCTTACCCCAACTGCTACCGGTGCGTCCCATAAATTCCCGAGTCTTGGGGTTCCACATAAACTCCTTAAACTCATCGAAGACCTTTTTCCAGGACCTGTTCATGGTGAGAGCTGCCATCTTGCCGGACCTGTTTGTTCTGCTTCTGATCCTGGCACCGCACCTGACTTATAATCCTTTCTTGGGACACGCCCCCCTCATTAATATTCATAGTCTGCCCTCCCTCACCTGGGCGGAGGTGTTAGACTGGTATTATGGGTCACCCCCCCACCCCCCACCCCCACCTCCATAGAGTCCTCTTCTCATTTATCACCTTCTGTTCTTCTCTATATCTCATGACTATCCTCCTCTCCTCCATTATATTATTATACAATGTATCCTCCTCTCCTCCATTATATTATTATTATTATTATACAATGTATCCTCCTCTCCTCCATTATATTATTATTATTATACAATGTATCCTCCTCTCCTCCATTATATTATTATTATTATTATACAATGTATCCTCCTCTCCTCCATTATATTATTATTATTATTATACAATGTATCCTCCTCTCCTCCATAATATTATTATTATTATTATACAATGTATCCTCCTCTCCTCCATTATATTATTATTATTATTATACAATGTATCCTCCTCTCCTCCATTATATTATTATACAATGTATCCTCCTCTCCTCCATTATATTATTATTATTATTATACAATGTATCCTCCTCTCCTCCATTATATTATTATTATTATTATACAATGTATCCTCCTCTCCTCCATAATATTATTATTATTATTATACAATGTATCCTCCTCTCCTCCATTATATTATTATTATTATTATACAATGTATCCTCCTCTCCTCCATTATATTATTATTATTATTATTATACAATGTATCCTCCTCTCCTCCATTATATTATTATACAATGTATCCTCCTCTCCTCTCCTCTCCTCCATTATATTATTATTGTTATTATTATACAATGTATCCTCCTCTCCTCCATTATATTATTATTATTACACAATGTATCCTCCTCTCCTCCATTATATTATATTATTATTATACAATGTATCCTCCTCTCCTCCATTATATTATTATACAATGTATCCTCCTCTCCTCCATTATATTATTATACAATGTATCCTCCTCTCCTCCATTATATTATTATACAATGTATCCTCCTCTCCTCCATTATATTATTATACAATGTATCCTCCTCTCCTCCATTATATTATTATACAATGTATCCTCCTCTCCTCTCCTCCATTATATTATTATACAATGTATCCTCCTCTCCTCTCCTCCATTATATTATTATACAATGTATCCTCCTCTCCTCTCCTCCATTATATTATTATACAATGTATCCTCCTCTCCTCCATTATATTATTATACATTGTATCCTCCTCTCCTCCATTATATTATATTATCATTCCTTATCAGATTGTATGATGTAAGCGATGACATCACGGCTCTCTATTCCCCATCTCACCAATAGGGGGGTCTCCTAACAATCTACAGAGAGGTACCGAGATCCTCCCCCCCCCGCCTGCAGCCATCCCATAGTACACCAAAATATTATTGTTTCTCCTCCGCCGGCACCACAATTGTTATGTTTTCTCTCCAAACAAACAATTTCCTCCTAAACTGTTACAATGAAACAATTCACACCGGTCCTGACCGGATCCCCCAACCCCCATCAGTGTACAGCGCCACCGTCTACGTCAGAGCTATATACATGTATAATAATAATAGTGAGTGACTGTGGGGGAGGGGACATTAGAGTGTAAGCTCCTCTGTACAGAGACTGATGTGATTGGCTCAGTGTTCTCTGTACAGCACTGCGGTATATGTCAGAGCTATATAAATGTATAATGTGTGACTGTGGGGGAGGGGACATTAGAGTGTAAGCTCCTCTGGTTTCAGGCAGGGTGATAGGTGGGTCAGTTTCGGGGGGGCATACAATGAAGCCCGGTGAGGGGGGAGGGATTCTGGATGGATCTGGTTTATGGGGCGATAGGTTCTCGGTGTTCATCGAATGTTTGGCTCGGTCACTCCCCGGGGGAACCGGTTGGACGACTTCTCGCTGTGTCAGGACTGGACTGGATCTTTCTGTCTTCACCACACTATTAAAATGCCTGCTGTGATGTTATCATCGCCCTGACCTAGAGAGCACAACATGTACAGTGCTATTCTTGGCTCAGGAGCTGACACTCCGATCATAGAAAGAAAATACAATGTAAAAAAAGAACAGATCAACCAGAAAAAAAAAGGAATTTTTCATTCTTGATAAAAATACATAAAAATGAAAAAAGGCGCGTATCACCTTGATAGAGGTAAAAATAAAAAAACCACAATGAAAAAAGAACATATTTTGATAAAAAATCAAAAATAAATGTGAGGAATTTGTAATCCTGATAAATGTATATTTAAAAAAAGCAATTTATCACCCTGATTAAAAAAAATGGAAATAAAAAAAATGAACACATCACCCCGATAAAAGAAAAAATAAATGGAAATCCCAGAAAGATAAAATGAAAATGGAATGCATCACTTCAATATAAATATAATAAAAAAGGAACATACAGTGCCTTGAAAAAGTATTCATACCCCTTGAAATTAGGAGGACAGAGACCATGAGAAGCAAAAAGGTAGAAGAGACGGAGGTATGGTGGAGAGCGGGGGAGAAATCTGGGACACCCCATCTCCTCCAGCCAAGGACTCCACAGTCTCACAAACTTTCTAAGATTATTTGGCCTAAAATGCTCTCTCACTCCAAGCCATTGAGTTGATGGTCTCAATCCAAGTCTTGACAGTTGGGGGGGGGACTGTGCCTGCCATTTCTGTGTGATTAGTTTCCTCGCTTGGTACAAACATCTCAGCACTGCTACAGTAGTACCGGGCGGAACCGTATCTTCCTCCAAGTTCCCCAAAAGGCAGGTCTTAGCCTCAGATTCCAATGTAGTCCTAAAGACTTTATTTATCCTGTCAACTGTCTCCACCCAATATATAAATAGCTTTGGACACCTCCACATCATGTGGAGAAGATCTCCTGTGGCCTTACACCTGGGGCACCCGTCACCTGGTTTCCATCCCAGTTTAAACCTTTTTTTGGGGGGTATAGTAGACTCTGTGAATTAGGAACAGGTAAGAAACCTTCTCAGAAGTAGAGATCAAGACCAGGGCTCCTTGTTCTAAAATCTTGTCCCATTGCTCCATAGTCATTGTCCCCACGTCTCTCTCCCACCCCGCTTTACTCTTAAGGGGTCCCACTCCGCTCATAATTCTAACCCCCAGGCTAGCATATAGCTTGGAGATTAAGCCTTTAGTTGAGACTGGTTGAATTATTTTTAGAAGTATCGGAACCTGGGTCCATTCAATGGTTTGAGACCTGAATTGGGCTTGAATGGCGTGCCTAATCTGGAGATATTTATAAAATGTATTGTTTGAGATATTAAATTCCCGTCTTAAATCTGAGAATGACTTCATGAGGTTACCCTCATACAATTGAATTTAGTGACTTATACCCTGTCTTCCCGAGGTCTCTCTATACCCCTTATTTCAGCCAAGTTTTTATTCTGCCATAAGGGGGTGTACTCAGTTACTCCGTTGTATCTCATTAGTGCCTTAGTTGCCTGCCACACTTTGGTAACCAGTATTATGATTGGGCATCTATGAATAAAGAGTCGGCTTCTAATGCCTCCACTAATGTGCTGTGTGGGGCCCCCATTAGCATCATTTTGTGTTGCTGGAGTTCCCACCACCCAGGGCTCCACAGCCCGTTAGGTGTTGGAGCTGGGATGACAAAAAGTATAATTTCGGGTGGGGGATCGCCATTCCTCCTTCTTTAATTGGTAGTTGCATAGTTTGGAGGCTGATCCTAAATGGGCCCTTCCTCCAAATGAATTCCCTGAGCAGGGATTCAATTCTCTTATACCACCTCTGGCCTATGCAGGTCGCAGAGCTATGGAGTATGTACAGTATCTGCGGAAGCCATATCACCTTAATTAGATTACAACGCCCCGCAACAGACAGAGGGAAACGGCACCAAATGTCTCCCTTTTGCTTTAATTTCAATAGCAATGGGGCTAAATTATCATTGACATACTGGTTTATATCCCTAGTAATCCAAACACCCAGATATTTCAGTTTGGCTACTACTTTCAGGAGGGGGGTTCCTGGCAATTTCTGGTCACCAAGTGGGTCACCAAGAGCCGACTTGTCCCAGTTGATGACCAGACCAGAAAGTCGTCCGACCATTTGTATCACTGCATTTAGTGAAGATTCAACATCTCCAAGAAAAAACAGGGCATCATCTGCGAACAGCGCGATCCTGTCTTCTTCTAACTGGCACCGGAACCCCTGTATGTCTAGTCGTGATCTAGTCATAATTGCAAGGGGCTCCATTGCCAGAGCAAACGCTAGTGGAGATAGGGGGCAACCCTGTCTCGTCCCTCTCTCTAGGTCAGGGATCCTCAAACTAGGGCCCTCCAGCTGTTGCGGAACTACACATCCCATGAGGCATTGTAAAACTCTGACATTCACAGGCATGACTAGGCATGATGGGAATTGTAGTTCCTGAACAACTGGAGGGCCATAGATTGAAGACCCCTGATCTAGGTGAAGCACGTCTGAATATTCATTATTGATTTTAATTCTTGCTCTAGGTTCATTATAGAGTAGCTTCACCCACCTAATAAAAGAGGTACCGAACCCAAATCGCTCCAGCACCATCCATAAATAGTCCCATTCCAGGCTATTGAAGGCCTTAGCAGCATCCAAGGCCTAGATGGTCCTGGGGCCTAAGTTGTCAGTTGGAATCTGCATATTTAAGAAGACTCTTCTAATGTTAGTGCTAGTTGGGATAGTTGGGATAAAACGTGACTGGTCAGAATATATCAACTTTTGAATACATTTGTTTAGGCGGGTTGCTAAAACTTTAGCCAAGATTTTTACATCAGTACATAATAATGAAATTGGACAATAAGAGGAGACGTCCTGCTGATCCTTCCCCTCCTCATGTATTACAATGCTAGTGGCTTCCGTCATTGAGGTAGGGAGTCTGACATTATCTGATGCCCATCCCAGTGTTTTCAGGTAATTCAGGGAGTAATACCTCACCATAACATTTATATATTTCTACCGGAAGCCCATCCTGGTGATTTTATGGTTAGGCATCCCCGCCACTGCCCGTTCCAACTCCTCTAGAGTCACTGGTGCTTCTAGATCTATTCTATCCTTCTCTGACAGGGATAGATATTCGCTGGAGGAAATAATCCGATATTGCACTCCCCCACTCCCCTATTGGATTTATACAGAGACTTGTAATAATTGATAAATGCATGCATTATCTCTAACGCGTCGGTAATGATCTCTCCACTTGATGTCCTGATCGCCGAGACAGTAGAAGGGGAAGTATTAGATTTAATCAAGAGGGAGAGTGTACGACCGTCCCTCTCCCCCTCACCAAAATGGCACTGCCGCTGGAATATTCGTCTATTCTCCGTCCTCCTAGTAATTGCCATTTTATAGACTTGTTGCTTATCCAACCATTCTCTCTCTGTCTGTTAGGGGTTGGATCTTCAACATATCGCTTCTCTGTCTGGATCGCCTCGTTCTTAATGACCTCCTCCCACTCTCTCAAATTCCCCTTTGTTGGATTCCCCTTGTTGGATTAAGAGGCCTCTGAGATAGGCCTTTAAGGAGTCCCAAACCACCCCAGGCAGCGCCGTGCCTGTATTGATTTGTACAAATTCCTTCAATCTAGACCACTTCTCCAGGGTTGCCAATCAATTCCAGCCAACAAGGGCTGATTTTCCATTCCCTAGGATGAGCTTTACCCCCTGTATTTATTGTCAGCACCAACGGGGAGTGGTCCGAGACTCCTCTTGGACCATACTCTACATTTCTTACTAATGGTATTACCTCCCCGTTGCCCAGGGCCATGTCAATTCTAGAAAGAGTGAGGTAAGAGCTTGAGAACGCAAGGATACAGCCTTTCTTGTGGATAGCGCACTCACCACATGTCGCTCAGACCCAATTCCACCAAGAATCGAGATAGCCGACCCTCGCCTGCCAAATTGATTCTATTTCCCAGTGGAAACCTATCTAGACTCTTATCCAGAAACTTCATTAAAATCACCCACCACTATTATACGGGGTTCCTGCTTTATCCAGAACAAACTCCAATGGCTTATGTAGGACCTTCAGCTTAAAAAGGAGGGTGAATACAAAAATATTTGCCAACACAAAAAGTTTATTTTCAATAGAGCAAAGCAAAAAATATACCGGCCCTGTTTTTTCGATACAACTCTCTCTGCAGGAAAACGCCACTCCTCTCCCAGCTAGAATACTCACCCCCCTCGAATAGGAGGAGCGGACCGAATGGTATTGAGCCTGGAACTTCCGGTTAGGGATTTGCAATACAGTTTCATTGGTTAAATGCGTTTCCTGCAAACAGAGCAGTCCGGGCCCACCCCCCTGCAGTGTCGATAGGACCGTAGCCTTCTTAATTGGATCCCCCAGGCCCCCAACATTCCATGAGGTTATACTAAAATTCCTTACTTACAAGGTAAAGTAACAAAAAATAAATCCGCACTAAAGACCTGCAGTAAACTAAATAAAAGAATAATTAACCTAAAAGGCCCGCTCACACCTCTCCATCCCAAGTGACCTCTCCAAACTATATATTCCTTCTCCCACTATTTGTGCCTTCTGACGTGTTAATATTTGTGATATGTGGTAATTAACCCTCACCCAACTCCTATCCCTGCCACCCAACCCTCCCTTATCCCTCCGCCCATGCCCATCGGGGCCAACCCTAAGGGCTTCACCTGTGACCTTACCATCCACTTATGTACATTCAAACCAAAATAGTGCCCCCCCCCCTCCGCTCTCTCCATATTGGACAAACAATCTTATTTTCATGACATTTCAGTGATATTGCAATTCTAGTGATGATCAAACCAAACAAAAAAAAGGGGGGGGGGGGGCAGAAGGGAGAGGGGGAAAGGAGGGCCTCTGAGCCCAAAAAGGCACAATATACCTCAACCAAACCACCCCCCCACGCACAATCAAAATAGTTCCATGCTCAATAGTTCCTACAAGTCCCTTCTATTCTCCTCCAGCCATTTCTCTACTTCAGGAGGTGAGTTCAAAAATAAAGTTCCACCCAAAGCTGTCACCCGCAAACATGTTGGGTGCAGCAGAGCATACACAAACCTTGAACTTCTGCATAGTTCACTTAATTGGTATAAATCCCGCTCTGCGCTTCTGGAGATCTGGTGAGAAGTCCGGATCAAATGAGACCCCATTATACATAATGTCCCCCTTCTCTCTGGCTCTCTGTAATAGGATCACCTTGTCATTATACTTAACAAGTTTCAAAAGTAGTGGCCTAGTATACTCCCCCATCTGTTGGGTCCTAACGGGGACTCGGTGAGCTCTTTCGATCGCAAATAGTGATGTAAAAGTGGAGTCTCCAAATATTTCCCTAAACCACCCCTCAAGAAAAACTATGGGATTGGGACCCTCACTCTTCTCCGGTAAGCCTTTCAGTCTCACATTATTTCTACGGCTTCTATTTTCCATATCGTCGAGTTTAGCTGCCTGTGTAGCCATTTGTTCCTGTAGCCCCTTAATTTCTCGCTTTAGTGGATATAGGTTTATCCTCGACTGTACTTAGTACCATATTTACCACATTTTGTCATGTTACAGCTAAAAACATGAATGTATTTTATTGGGATTTTATGTGATAGACCAACACAAAGGGGTTGATTTACTAAAGGAAAATAGACTGTGCACTTTGCAAAGTGCAGTTGCACTCTGCGAGAGCAGTTGCTCCAGGTCTTAGTAAATAAGGAAAAGCTCTGCTGGATTCCAT
Source organism: Aquarana catesbeiana (assembly GCF_042186555.1). Classification (NCBI taxonomy): domain Eukaryota; kingdom Metazoa; phylum Chordata; class Amphibia; order Anura; family Ranidae; genus Aquarana; species Aquarana catesbeiana. Next base: position 743,763,832 of record NC_133326.1, on the reverse strand, counting down.
CATCCAATCATATGCAAGCAAAAAGGCTGTTTTTTAAATTTTCCTTGCACATGATTGGGTATTCTTTGCAGAGTGAAGCTTTACCTCATTTACTAAGATCTGGAGCAACTGCACTTTGCAACGTGCACAGTCTATTTGCCTTTAGTAAATCAACCCCAAAGTGTCACATAATTGTGACGTGGAAGGAAAATGATAAATGATACAAATATGTGAAAAGTGTGTGTGGGGGGGCATTTGTATTCAGCCCCCTTTACTCTGATACCCCTAACTAAAATCTAGTGGAACCAATTGCCTTCAGAAGTCACCTAATCAGTAAATAGAGTCCACCTGTGTGTCATTTAATCTCAGTATAAATACAGCTGTTCTGTGAAGCCCTCAGTGGTTTGTTAGAGAACCTCAGTGAACAAACAGCATCATGAAGGCCAAGGAACACACCAGACAGGTCAGGGATAAAGTTGTGGAGAAGTATAAAGCAGGGTTAGGTTATAAAAAAATCTCCCAAGCTTTGAATATCTCACGGAGCTCTGTTCAATCCATCATCGGAAAATGGAAAGAGTATGGCACAACTGCAAACCTACCAAGACATGGCCGTCCACCTAAACTGACCGTCCGGGCAAGGAGAGCATTCATCAGAGAAGAGCCAAGAGGTCCATGGTAACTCTGGAGGAGCTGCAGAGATCCACAGCTCAGGTGGGAGAATCTGTCCACAGGACAACTATTAGTCGTGTTCTCCACAAATCTGCCCTTTATGGAAGAGTGACAAGAAGAAAGACATTGGAGAAAGAAAGTCATAAGAAGTCCTGTTTGTAGTTTGTGAGAAGCCATGTGGAGGACACAGCAAACGTGTGGAAGAAGGTGATCTGGTCAGAGGAGACCAAAATTCTACTTTTTGTCCTAAAAGCAAAACGCTATGTGTGGGGAAAACTAACACCGCACATCACCCTGAACACACCATCCCCACCGTGAAACATGGTGGTGGCAGCATCATGTGGTGGGGATGCTTTTCTTCAGCAGGGACAGGGAAGCTGGTCAGAGTTCCCAAGGTTCCCATGACGACGTCCAGTAGGACGAAACGTACGTCGGAAGGTTGACGCGCTGACGTCATCGTTTTTCGCCTGAACGGGTGCATGCAAGCCGGCCGGCTGATTCTGATCATATGTGCCCTTATATCTTGATTTTAATGTAAGTGTGACCATTTTTTACCTCAATAAATTGCAATACAGTTTTACACTATGGAGAATTTGTTTTGTCCTTTTGGGTCCTCCTACTGTGTGGATTGAGCTAAACACATCGTAAGATCCTGCCCACCCCCTTCCTTGGTTGGAGACCTGAGGAGCTGATCTTCCCCGTGGAGAGGTTAATACTAAGCTGATTCACAGCTTACCTCTGGTAAGCGGACATCTTATTAGGTGGAGGATTTTTCACTGGGTGTTTTACGTCTATGTACACTGAATACATCTACCTTGGCTCCAAGGATTGCGTTACATGTCCAAGATCATTGTTTGCATTTACCTTGGCTCCAGGGACTGTGTGTTTTTGTGACGCCAGTCACTTTTTCTTACCTTCATTTGGGACTTTTTATATCTTTATTTGGTTATTATATATTTTCAGTCACTTTTTTAAGAAAGCTCTGGTGTTTTTTATTCATAAATATTAATTTTGAAAAACTCAATTTTAAACATATTTATATGTTCTGATTAGTCATATCACATGATTGTTGCCTTTTGTCTTAGCGCAGTCTTTTTTTGATTTTTTTCTTCCACCGTGAAACATGGTGGTGGCAGCATCATGTGGTGGGGATGCTTTTCTTCAGCAGGGACAGGGAAGCTGGTCAGAGTTGATGGGAAGATGGATGGAGACAAATACAGGACAATCTTAGAAGAAAACCTGTTAGAGTCTACAAAAGACTTGAGACTGGGGCGGAGGTTCACCTTCCAGCAGGACAACGACCCGAAACATCCAGCCAGAGCTACAATGGAATGGTTTAGATCAAAGCATATTCATGTGTTAGAATGGCCCAGTCACAGTCCAGACCTAAATCACATTGAGAATCTGTGGCAAGACTTGAAAATTGCTGTTCACAGACGCTCTCCATCCAATCTGACAGAGCTTGAGATATTTTACAAAGAAGAATGGGCAGAAATGTCCTCTCTAGATGTGCAAAGCTGGTAGAGACATCCCCAAAAAGACTTGTAGAGAAAGGGGGTTCTACAAAGTATTGACTCCGGGGGGCGCCATACAAATGTCCCTCCCCCACACTTTTCACATATTTATTTGTATCATTTATCATTTTCCTTCCACTTCACAATTATGTGACACTTTGTGTTGGTCTATCACATAAAATCCCAATAAAATACATTTATGTTTTTGGTTGTAACAAAATGTGAAGAATTTCAAGGGGTATGAATACTTTTTCAAAGCACTGTACCTACCACCTACAAAGACATCCCTACTGACCCCTCACCTACTGCTACTATAGAGGGGTAGGTGAGGGGTCAGTAGGGATGTTACTATATGTGATGTTTACTCTACCATAGATAGATAGATAGATAGATAGATAGATAGATAGATAGATAGATAGATAGATAGATAGATAGATAGATAGATAGATACACACAGTATCTGACAAAAGTAAGTACACCCCTCGGTGACATGTGTGTAAATCTTTTCTTCTATCTTTTCATGTGACAACACTGAAGAAATGACACTTGTCTACAATGTAAAGTAGTGAGTGTACAGCTTGTATAACAGTGTAAATTTACTGTCCCCTCAAAATAACTCAACACACAGCCATTAATGTCTAAACCGCTGGCAACAAAAGTCAGTACACCCCTAAGTGAAAATCTCCAAATTGGGCCCAAAGTGTCAATATTTTGTGTGGCCACCATATTTTTCCAGCACTGCCTTAACCCTCTTGGGCATGGAGGTCACCAGAGCTTCACAGGTTGTCACTGGAGTCCTCTTCCCCTCCTCCATGATGACATCACAGAGCTGGTGGATGTTAGAGACCTTGTGCTCCTCCACCTTCCGTTTGAGGATGTCCCACAGATGATCAATAGGGTTTAGGTCTGGAGACATGCTTGGCCAGTCCATCACCTTTACCCTCAGCTTCTTTAGCAAGGCAGTGGTGGTCTTGGAGGTGTGTTTGGGGTGGTTATCATGTTGGAATACTGCCCTGTGGCCCAGTCTCTGAAGGGAGGGGATCATGCTCTGCTTCAGTATGTCACAGTACATGTTGGCATTTATGGTTCCTTCAATGATCTGTAGCCCCTCAGTGCCGGCAGCACTCATGCAGCCCCAGACCATGACACCCCCACCACCATGCTTGACTGTAGACAAGACACACTTGTCTTTGTCCTCCTCACCTGGTTGCCCCCACACACGCTTGTCACCATCTGAACCAAATACGTTTATCTTGGTCTCATCAGACCACAGGACATGGTTCCAGTAATCCATGTCCTTAGTCTGCTTGTCTTCAGCAAACTGTTTGTGGACTTTCTTGTACATCATCTTTAGAAGAGGCTTCCTTCTGGGATGACAGCCATGCAGACCAATTTGATGCAGTGTGCGGCGTATGGTCTGAGCACTGACAGGCTGACCCCCCCACCCCTACAACCTCTGCAGCAATGCTGGCAGCACTCATACGTCTATTTCCCAAAGACAACCTCTGGATATGACGCTGAGCACGTGACCTCAACTTCTTTGGTGGACCATGGCGAGGCCTGTTCTGAGTGGAACCCGTCCTGTTATACCGCTGTATGGTCTTGGCCACCGTGCTGCAGCTCAGTTTCAGGGTCTTGGCAATCTTCTTATAGCCTAGGCCATCTTTATGTAGAGCAACAATTCTTTTCTTCAGATCCTCAGAGAGTTCTTTGCCATGAGGTGCCATGTTGTACTTCCAGTGACCAGTATGAGAGAGTGAGAGCGATAACACCAAATTTAACACACCTGCTCCTTATTCACACCTGAGACCTTGTAATACTAACGAGTCACATGACACCGGGGAGGGAAAATGGCTAATTGGGCCCAATTTGGAGATTTTCACTTAGGGGTGTACTGACTTTTGTCAGATACTGTATATAGATAGATATATATCTCTGGTATTGTAGGACCTCCCTGCTCCCCCTCCTCCTGTATTACGTAATGATGAGGATGTTCCGGGATTCTATAGATAGACAGAACATTGGTGTCACAATATATAATTATCCAAATATAATAATAGGAAGGCAGGGAAGAAGGAAACATCTATCAGATTGGGCAATGTATGAAAAGATAGAAGAAAATATTTGCAAAAATGTGACTGAGGGGTGTACTTACTTTTGTGAGATACTGTATATAGGTAGATAGATATCTGGTATTGTAGGACCTCCCTGCTCCCCTCCCCCTCCTGTAATACATAATGATGAGGATGTTCCGGGGTTCTATAGATAGACGGAACATTGGCGTCACAATATATAATTATCCGGATATAATAATAGGAGGGCGGGGAAGAAGGAAACATCTATCAGATTGGGCAATGTATCTATATATAGAAGAACGTTACACTGGGGGGGGGGGGAACTCTCCGCCATCCAGAAAACACATCAGTTCTAGGAGGAGTGACCCTCCCCTCCTATTGGTCAGAAGTCAGGACCATCTTCAGCCAATGGGCAGACACACTGATCTCTGATGGGACACACTGATGGGAATTATCTGAATCTGGAAGTCCTCCTAAAAATAGGGACCCCACAGATCTCTAAATCCACCCACAAATGACAGATCCCAGCCGGCTTCTTCACAAAGGGGGTGGGGGTGCTAAGTGACATCATTGACTGAAAATGGTCATAACCATATTTAGACATCACCGAGGATCCCCGACCCGATTGTTTACAAACATTCAGCCGCTGTCATTTGGAGGGGATGGGACTACAGCGGCTCATTGACAGATCCCCGCCCGCTGTCACCATAAAGGAGTCCATCCCCCTGTACCTGACCTGCAGGGGCCTTTCCCCAGGAATGTGTCATTTTAAAGTTTGCGTTTTGTAGACTTTTATTGGGGTGCCATGTTTGGGTTTAGTGGACTTTTATTGGGGCTCCATGTTTGGGTTTTAGTGGACCTTTACTGGGGCTCTATGTTTGCGTTTAGTGGACTTTTATTGGGGTGCCATGTTTGGGTTTAGTGGACTTTTACTGGGGGGTCCATGTTTACATTTAGTGGACTTTTATTGGGGTGCCATGTTTGGGTTTAGTGAACTTTTATTGCGGTGCCATGTTTATATTTAGTGGACTTTTATTGGGGTGCCATTTTTGGGTTTAGTGGACTTTTACTGTGGGTCCATATTTGGGTTTACAGGACTTTTATTTGGGTGCCATGCTTAGGTTTTAGTGGACTTTTATTGGGGCTCCATGTTTGGGTTTAGTGAACTTTTAGTGGGGCTCCATGTTTGGGTTTAGTAGACTTTTATTGGGGTGCCATGTTTGTATTTAGTGGACTTTTATTGGGGTTCCATTTTGGGGTTTAGTGGACTTTTACTGTGGGTCCATATTTGGGTTTACAGGACTTTTATTTGGGTGCCATGCTTAGGTTTTAGTGGACTTTTATTGGGGCTCCATGTTTGGGTTTAGTGAACTTTTAGTGGGGCTCCATGTTTGGGTTTAGTAGACTTTTATTGGGGTGCCATGTTTGGGTTTAGTGGAATTTTATTGGGGCTCCGTGTTTGGGTTTAGTGGACTTTTACTGGGGGTGCCATGTTTGGGGTTTGTGAACTTTTATTGGGGTGCCATGTTTGGGTTTAGTGGACTTTTATTGGGGTGCCATGTTTGGGTTTAGTGGACTTTTATTGAGGCACCATGTTTGGGTTTAGTGGACTTTTAGTGGGATGCCATGTTTGGGGTTTTCTGGACATTTATTGGGTTGCCATGTTTGTGTTTAGTGGACTTTTATTGGGATGCCATGTGTACATTTAATGGACTTTTATTGGGGCTTCATGCTTGGGTTTTAGTGGACCTTTACTGGGGCTCTATGTTTAGGTTTGGTGGACTTTTATTGGGGTGCCATGTTTGGGTTTAGTGGACTTTTATTGGGGTGCCATGTTTGGGTTTAGTGGACTTTTATTGAGGCACCATGTTTGGGTTTAGTGGACTTTTAGTGGGATGCCATGTTTGGGGTTTTCTGGACATTTATTGGGGTGCCATGTTTGTGTTTAGTGGACTTTTAGTGGGATGCTATGTGTACATTTAGTGGACTTTTATTGGGGCTTCATGCTTGGGTTTTAGTGGACCTTTACTGGGGCTCTATGTTTGGGTTTAGTGGACTTTTATTGGGGTGCCATGTTTGGGTTTAGTGGACATTTACTGAGGATCCATGTTTACATTTAGTGGACTTTTATTGGGGTGCCATGTTTGGGTTTAGTGTATTTTTATTGGGGTGCCATGTTTGGGTTTAGTGGAATTTTATTTGGGTTCCATGTTTGAGTTTAGTGGACTTTTACTGGGGGTCCACGTTTGGGTTTAGTGGACTTTTATTAGGGTGCCATGTTTACATTTAGTGGACTTTTATTGGGGTGCCATTTTTGGGTTTAGTGGACTTTTACTGGGGGTCCATGTTTGGGTTTAGTGGACTTTTACTGGGGGTCCATGTTTGGGTTTAGTGGACTTTTATTGGGGTGCCATGTTTACATTTAGTGGACTTTTATTGGGGTGCCATTTTTGGGTTTCGTGGACTTTTACTGTGGGTCCATATTTGGGTTTACAGGACCTTTATTTGGGTGCCATGCTTAGGTTTTAGTGGACTTTTATTGGGACTCCATGTTTGGGTTTGGTGAACTTTTAGTGGGGCTCCATGTTTGGGTTTGGTAGACTTTTATTGGGGTGCCATGTTTGGGTTTAGTGGAATTTTATTGGGGCTCCGTGTTTGGGTTTGGTGTACTTTTACTGGGGGGTCCATGTTTGGGTTTAGTGGACTTTTAGTGGGGTGCCATGTTTACATTTAGCGGACTTTTATTTGGGTGCCATGCTTGGGTTTTAGTGGACCTTTACTGGGGCTCTATGTTTGGGTATAGTGGACTTTTAATGGGATGCCATGTTTGGGTTTAGTGGACTTTTAATGGGATGCCATGTTTGGGTTTAGTGGACTTCTACTGGGGCTTCATGTTTGGGTTTTGTGGACTTTTTTGGGGTGCCATGTTTGGGGTTTGTGGACTTTTATTGGGGTGCCATGTTTGGGTTTAGTGGACTTTTATTGAGGCGCCATGTTTGGGTTTAGTGGACTTTTAGTGGGATGCCATGTTTGGGGTTTTCTGGACATTTATTGGGGTGCCATGTTTGGGTTTAGTGGACTTTTAGTGGGATGCCATGTGTACATTTAGTGGACTTTTATTGAGGCTCCATGCTTGGGTTTTAGTGGACCTTTACTGGGGCTCTATGTTTGGGTTTAGTGGACTTTTATTGGGGTGTCATGTTTGGGTTTAGTGGACTTTTACTGGGGGTCCATGTTTACATTTAGTGGACTTTTATTGGGGTGCCATGTTTGGGTTTAGTGGAATTTTATTGGGGTGCCATGTTTGGGTTTAGTGGACTTTTATTGGGGTGCCATGTTTGGGTTTAGTGGAATTTTATTGGGGCTCCATGTTTGGGTTAGTGGACTTTTACTGGGGGCCCACGTTTGGGTTTAGTGGACTTTTAATGGGGTGCCATGTTTGTATTTAGTGGACTTTTATTGGGGTGCCATTTTGGGGTTTAGTGGACTTTTACCGTGGGTCCATATTTGGGTTTACAGGACTTTTATTTGGGTGCAATGCTTAGGTTTTAGTGGACTTTTATTGGGGCTCCATGTTTGGGTTTAGTGAACTTTTATTGGGGCTCCATGTTTGGGTTTGGTAGACTTTTATTGGGGTGCCATGTTTGGGTTTAGTGGAATTTTATTGGGGGCTCCATGTTTTTTGTTTGGTGGACTTTTACTGGGGGGTCCATGTTTGGGTTTAGTGGACTTTTAGTGGGGTGCCATGTTTACATTTAGTGGACTTTTATTTGGGTGCCATGCTTGGGTTTTAGTTGACCTTTACTGGGGCTCTATGTTTGGGTATAGTGGACTTTTAATAGGATGCCATGTTTGGGTTTAGTGGACTTTTATTGGGGCTCCATGTTTGGGTTTAGTGGACTTCTACTGGGGCTCCATGTTTGGGTTTTGTGGACTTTTTTGGGGTGCCATGTTTAGGGTTTGTGGACTTTTATTGGGGTGCCATGTTTGGGTTTAGTGGACTTTTATTGAGGCGCCATGTTTGGGTTTAGTGGACTTTTAGTGAGATGCCACGGGGCACGGGGCTGGACGGGGCCCCATGTAATGCAGATCTGGACGGGGCCTCATGTGATGGAGATCTGGATAGGGCCCCATGTGATGGAGGTCTGGATAATGGACGGGGAACCATGTGATAGAGGTCTGGATGATGGACGGGGAACCATGTGATGGAGGTCTGGATGATGGATGGGGCCCCATGTGATGGAGGTCTGGATGATGGATGGGGCCCCATGTGATGGAGGTCTGGATGATGGACAGGGCCCCATGTGACGGAGGTCTGGGGGGGTCAGCTCAGTTCCAGAGTGAATCTCTCAATGTAGTAGATATAGCTGACAGTCTGTACACTCCTCCCAGTACCAGTACATTCTCCTCTCACTGGTTTCTGCTGGTTCCCGCAGTCTCATTCTTCCCACCGGGGCCAGATCTTCCAGTCAGACCAGTGAGTGGTGGGGGCCCGGGGACTGGAGAGGACTGGCTGGAGGGAAGACAAAAGATGCTGGTAGGGAGCCGAGGATGAACTTTATCATATAGAGGAGAAAACAGAGAGGGGTCAGGAGAGAGTGATCTGCCTCCGGGGGGGGGGGGGGGGCAACTAGACTGACAAGATCACAGGGAGGGGCTCCTTGTATGATATAGCTCTGACATATACTACAGTGTTGTACAGAGATCACCGAGTCAATCACATTAGTCTCTGTACAGAGGAGCTTACACTCTAATGTCCCCTCCCCCCACAGTCACATCAGTCTCTATACAGAGGAGCTTACACTCTAATGTCCCCTCCCCCCACAGTCACATCAGTCTCTATACAGAGGAGCTTACACTCTAATGTCCCCTCCCCCCACAGTCACATCAGTCTCTGTACAGAGGAGCTTACACTCTAATGTCCCCTCCCCCCACAGTCACATCAGTCTCTATACAGAGGAGCTTACACTCTAATGTCCCCTCCCCCACAGTCACATCAGTCTCTATACAGAGGAGCTTACACTCTAATGTCCCCTCCCCCACAGTCACATCAGTCTCTATACAGAGGAGCTTACACTCTAATGTCCCCTCCCCCCACAGTCACATCAGTCTCTATACAGAGGAGCTTACACTCTAATGTCCCCTCCCCCACAGTCACATCAGTCTCTATACAGAGGAGCTTACACTCTAATGTCCCCTCCCCCACAGTCACATCAGTCTCTGTACAGAGGAGCTTACACTCTAATGTCCCCTCCCCCCACAGTCACATCAGTCTCTATACAGAGGAGCTTACACTCTAATGTCCCCTCCCCCCACAGGCACATCAGTCTCTGTACAGAGGAGCTTACACTCTAATGTCCCCTCCCCCACAGTCACATCAGTCTCTATACAGAGGAGCTTACACTCTAATGTCCCCTCCCCCCACAGTCACATCAGTCTCTGTACAGAGGAGCTTACACTCTAATGTCCCCTCCCCCACAGTCACATCAGTCTCTGTACAGAGGAGCTTATCCACCAGGTGGTGCTGTTCTGCAGGGTGCTGTTGGCTCACTCTCTTGTGATCTCAGCAGAGAGAAGCAGTAATCCTGGGGCCTCTCATGCAGGCTTTTCCCAGGCAAGCATGGACCAAATTTGGGAAGACGAAGGTGGAGGCTCTCCAGAGGCGCTGAGGCCTACTCCATGTGCTCGAGCTGTAATGGATCCTGGGCCTGTCCCTATGCAAAAAGAGTCCTTACCAGTCCTCCATGATAAAGCGGTGAACAGAATTTGCCGCATTGCTAAGGAGGAACAGAAACTTTCTGTCATGACAGAAGATCTCAGGAAAAAGAAATCTCTGCACAGTAAGTCTGGAAATAGTAAGAGGAAAGCAGGGCTGTGTTTTGGCCTAGGCCAACAAGGCCTAGGCCTAGGGCGGCACTTTGCGGGGGGCTGCAAAAAAAGCCACCCCCCCGCATGAGAGAAAGTCCTCCGACCCGATTCCCAGCTCCCGCGGCCACCCCCGCACACATGCAGCCCATGGCGGCCGCCTTGCTGTGGCGGCACCGCTGTGTATGGGCATGCTTGGCAGAGGGTGGAGGGGCGTGTCATGTCCCTCCACCCTCTGCCAATCACGCCCATACACAGCGGTGCCGCTACAGCAGGGCGGCCGCCATGGGCTGCATGTGGGCGGGGGGCGGCTGCGGGAGCCGGGAATCGAGAAGATGAGTGGGGGGACTTTCTCCTATGCGGGGGGGGCGTGTGACTCCAGCCCCCATAAGCGGCCGGTGACTGACGGAGGTGGAGCCTTATGCTCCGCCTACCCTCTTCCGCACTGCTTTCCTTAATTCTTCTTCTTGGCACTGGGGCGGGGTCTGGCAGTGACGTGTCAGGAGGAAGGAGAGAGAGAGAGGAGCACGAGGGAAACCCCCAGGACAGCAGGTAAAATTAATAAATTATATCAGTGTTATGGGCACAGTGTTGGCATTTGATGGCACAGTGGCTACAATTGATGGGCACAGTGGCTACAATTGATGGGCACAGTGGCTACAATTGATGGGCACAGTGGCTACAATTGATGGGCACAGTGGCTGCATTTGATGGCACAGTGGCTACAATTGATGGGCACAGTGGCTGCATTTGATGGCACAGTGGCTACAATTGATGGGCACAGTGGCTACAATTGATGGGCACAGTGGCTACAATTGATGGGCACAGTGGCTACAAATGATGGGCACAGTGGCTGCATTTGATGGCACAGTGGCTACAATTGATGGGCACAGTGGCTGCATTTGATGGCACAGTGGCTACAATTGATGGGCACAGTGGCTACAATTGATGGGCACAGTGGCTACAATTGATGGGCACAGTGGCTACAATTGATGGGCACAGTGGCTGCATTTGATGGCACAGTGGCTACAATTGATGGGCACAGTGGCTGCATTTGATGGCACAGTGGCTACAATTGATGGGCGCAGTGGCTGCATTTCAGGGCACAGTGGCTACAATTGATGGGCACAGTGGCTGCAATTGATGGGCACAGTGGCAGCAATTGATTGGTACAGTGGCTGCGTTTGAGGGCACAGTGGCTACAATTGATGGGCACAGTGGCAGCATTTGATGGGCACAGCGGCTGCGTTTAAGGGCAAAGTGGCTGCGTTTGATAACACAGTGGCTGCGTTTGATGGCACAGTGGCTGCAATTGATGGGCACAGTGGCTGCAATTGATGGGCACAGTGGTTGTGTTTGAGGGCACAGTGGCTGCAGTTGATGGGCACAGTGGCTGAATTTCAGGGCACAGTGGCTACAATTGATGAGCACAGTGGCTGCAATTGATGGGCACAGTGGCTGCGTTTGAGGGCACAGTGGTTGCATTTGAGGGCAGTGGCTGCGTTTGATGGGCACAGTGGCTGCAGTTGATGGGCACAGTGGCTGTGTTTGAGGGCACAGTGGTTGCATTTGAGGGCAGTGGCTGCGTTTGATGGGCACAGTGGCTGCAATTGATGGGCACATTGGCTGTGTTTGAGGGCACAGTGGTTGCATTTGAGGGCAGTGGCTGCGTTTGATGGGCACAGTGGCTGCAGTTGATGGGCACAGTGGCTGCGTTTGATGGGCACAGTGGCCGCGTTTGATGGGCACAGTGGCCGCGTTTGATGGGCACAGTGGCCGCGTTTGATGGGCACAATGGCTACAATTGATGGGCACAGTGGCTGCGTTTGGTGGGCACGGTGGCTGCATTTGGTGGGCACAGTGGCTACAATTGATGGGCACAGTGGCTGCGTTTGGTGGGCACAGTGGCTGCATTTGGTGGGCACAGTGGCTACAATAGATGGGCACAGTGGCTACAACTGATGGGCACAGTGGCAGCATTTGATGGGCACAGTGGCTGCGTTTGGTGGGCACAGTGGCTGCATTTGGTGGACACAGTGGCTACAACTGATGGGCACAGTGGCTACAATTGATGGGCACAGTGGCTGCATTTGGTGGCCACAGTGGCTGCATTTGGTGGGCACAGTGGCTACAACTGATGGGTACAGTGGCTACAATTGATGGGCACAGTGGCTGCATTTGGTGGGCACAGTGGTTACAATTGATGAAACAGTGACTGCGTTTGACGGGGCACAGTGAGGCTGCGTTTGATGGGGCACAGTGAGGCTGCAATTGATGGGCACAGTGAGGCTGCAGTTGATGTCTTTTTTTCTGAATTTTTTAGTTTGTTTGCGCCCCCCCCAAAAACATTTTGAGCACCAGCCGCCACTGGCATGTGCAAAGTGCTCCATGCATGCTAAAATCAATGCAAACCCATTAAACAGTCCACATTTAGTGAAAGTGCATTAATATGCAGATCATGATATTGCAATAAAGTGCTCCATCAATGCTGAAATCAATGCAAACTCATTAAAGAGAAGTCCCGCCCCCACCCCGTGAAAACATTAAAACTCAGAAGCTACAAATACTGTAGCTGCTGCCTTTTAATATTAGGACCGCGATGTCGACACCTCAGCTGATTTTCGGATTGGCTCTCAGGTTTTGCCACCATCATTCATGGTAAGGGAAATAGGACGGTTCACTACTGCACGTGTGCGAAGCGCATTGCACTTTCTGAATGGCCCAATGGAGGAAGGAGGAGGAGGGCTGAACTTCACAGGGGGCAGCGCAGTCTCCCGGGAGTGGGGAGTAGCTGTGAGTGAGTAGCTGTCAAAAACAGGTACCTGTTCCCCCCTCCCCCCTGAAAGGTGCCAAATGAGCCTAAAGAGGAAGGGGTGTGGTTTACAGATGATAGGGTGGGTCTTAAACAGGAAGGGGTGTGGCCTAGGCAGGAAGTGGTGGGTCGTATTTAAAGTAGGGGGGTGCATGAGTTTAGTCAGGCCTAGGGCAGCACAAAACCTAAATACACCACTGGAGGGAAGTCTCCAAGGTGAAGTCCCTGGAAGAGGCATTGAAAAAGCAGAAGTTGGTTGATTCTCTGAAGGAGAGCAGTGGTGTGTTCAGAGAAAAGTGTGAGCAGGAGGAGAGATGCCAACAGATGAAGGAGAGTGCCTGTGCCAGTACCAGCCAGAGGGTGGATGCCGCAGTAATGGCGACAGTATGGATGGCGGGTAAGGAAGTAGCTTCACATGGTGGCCCCAGTACTACCCCCGTCTCAGGATCTGTTGCACCCTAGTCAGTATCTGCCCCCCTCTCTCTCCAGCAGCCTGGGTCATCTCAGGAGGAGGTTGAGGAAAATGGCGGATTGCTGCATGCCATTACAGAAATGGAATCTCCCTTGAGTGGCACCAACCCATCAGATGAAGATCATGGGAATGCAGGAAGAGATGGCATGTATCCAGACAGAGAAGTTTCTGCTGGCTGTGAGGAGTTCCACATGGACATTAACAGTGCAGAGCAGGAATGTCACATGACAAACCAGATTTCAGAGGTTCCTATGCAGCCAGTTAATGTGTCATCTGTCCCAGTTATGAATTATGCTAAGGTTGTGTCGGGGACAAAGTCATGCTGGTGGTGGTGGAAGAGAGCCAGTTGTGCGACTTTCACCTAACGCACCTTCTTCCATTAAACGCAGGAATGTGGTACAGCTCAGGTGGGAAGGAAGAGGTATTCCACCTATTAGGAGGGTGGTTGTGGATAAGATCCTAGCCATGGGATTTAAGGCAGAGGATATTTATGCTCTTATCAGTCCGGCTGGCTCCTATGAATATGATTTATCATTTGTATGTCCAGAGTCGCTGGATCTGTTTTGGGAGCGGTTTGAGTGTGTATATAGGGGCCAGCTGGACTGGAAAGGGCTTATCCCCAAAGTTGTCTCACGTCAGTCTATACCCCCTGAGGATTTATGGGTCTGGTTGAGGAGGTTTGGTGAAACATTGTGTCCCCTAAAAAAGATTGTGGATGATAGAAAAATCTGGACGGGTGGGTGGTCAGTGTCAATGAGGTTGAGTGTGTGTGGGAATGTGGTCCAGCATTTGCCCTCCTCTGCCTTTATTGGTAGAGATAGGATTACCGTCTTCTACCCTGGTCAACCTAAGCTGTGCCATAAATGTGGAGTCAAGGGACATTTCTCCTCTAAATGTCCAGAACAGAAGTGGAACTGGGGCATCTGGCGAGGGACTGTATTAAATGTACCCTATGTGATAAGGTTGGTCACCCTTATAGCCGGTGCCCTGAGTTAGTGGAGGAATTTTTCCGTCTGGGTGGAGAAGAGTCTGGGTTGGTGGAGGTTGTACCAGGGGATCCTAGTGTCTCTGTCCCATCAGAATCTGTGTCTGTGAGGCCCTCTGTGGTGTCGGTGTCCCCCCAGTCTGTGGTGTCATTGTCCCCCCAGTCTGTGGTGTCATTGTTCCCCCAGTCTGTGGTGTCAGTGTCCCCCCGGTCTGTGGTTCCCCAGTCAGTGTCAGAAAGTGTGGTCTGTGTCCACACCTATTGTTTCTCCTAGTTTAGTGAAGGCAGTGGAGGGTGCTGGACCAGCATGTATGGTGGTGCCAACCTCTCCTGCTCGGTGTGGCCGAAGTGCGGCTGGAGGTCGGCAGACACCGAGGGGTGGAGTGAGGGATGGATTGGATGATGGTGGAGGGGGAGGTGGGAAGGGAATGAGGGTGGCTGGTGCAGAATGCAAGGTGAATGATGTGGAAGTCAAGGTGAATGATGTGGGGGGGGGTGAATGATGTGGGGGGAGGGGTTAATGAGGGGGGTTTTGGAATCGCATCCTGATGGTGATTAAATCTCAAAATGTTTCTTAGCCTGGATTGTGTTTAGGGTGAGGTTCGGGGTTTGTAGTCTCTTTTTTGTTGTCATTAATGTTTCTTTCTATGTTATCTTGTCAGGAAAAGTTTTTCTTTACTTGCTGATGTAAGCACGCTTGTTTTTGTTTAGTTGTTTATTTTTGTGTAAATATGTTTTTATTAATGAGCTGAATGTTTGTATGAATTTTTAATAAAAAAATGTACACTCTAATGTCCCCTTCCCCCTACAGTTACACACTATTATTATTACACATTTATATAGCTCTGACATAGACGGTGGCGCTGTATGCTGATGGGGATTGGTCGGATCCGGTTATTACCGGTGTGAATTGTTGCAGTTTAGGAGGGAATTGTTTCCAGAGACAACTTGATAGATTGTCGGGGGAGGGGCTGTCATGGATGGATGGATAGATGGGTGTGTTGGTGGATCTGGCTGGAGGCCAATGATGGTCAGAGAGGCAGAATAGACAGTGCCTTGAAAAAGTATTCATACCCCTTGAAATACCCCACATTTTCTCATGTTACAACCAAAAACGTAAATGTATTTTATTGGAATTTTATGTGATTGACCAACACAAAGTGGCTCATAATTGTGAAGTGGAAGGAAAATTATACAAATAAATATATGAAAAGTGTGGGGGGCATTTGTATGGCGCCCCCTTTACTCGGATACCCCTAACTAAAATCTAGTGGAACCAATTGCCTTCAGAAGTCACCTAATTAGTAAATAGAGTCCACCTGTGTGTAATTTAATCTCAGTATAAATACAGCTGTTCTGTGAAGCCCTCAGAGGTTTGTTAGAGAACCTTAGTGAACAAACAGCATCATGAAGGCCAAGGAACACACCGGACAGGTCAGGGATAAAGTTGTGGAGAAGTATAAAGCAGGGTTAGGTTATATAAAATCTCCCAAGCTTTGATCATCTCACGGAGCTCTGTTCAATCCATCATCGGAAAATGGAAAGAGTATGGCACAACTGCAAACCTACCAAGACATGGCCGTCCACCTAAACTGACCGGCCGGGCAAGGAGAGCATTCATCAGAGAAGAGCCAAGAGGTCCATGGTAACTCTGGAGGAGCTGCAGAGATCCACAGCTCAGGTGGGAGAATCTGTCCACAGGACAACTATTAGTCGTGTTCTCCACAAATCTGCCCTTTATGGAAGAGTGACAAGAAGAAAGACATTGGTGAAAGAAAGTCATAAGAAGTCCTGTTTGTAGTTTGTGAGAAGCCATGTGGAGGACACAGCAAACATGTGGAAGAAGGTGATCTGGTCAGAGGAGACCAAAATTCAACTTTATGGCCTAAAAGTAAAACGCTATGTGTGGGGGGAACTAACACTGCACATCACCCTGAACACACCATCCCCACCGTGAAACATGGTGGTGGCAGCATCATGTGGTGGGGATGGTTTTCTTCAGCAGGGACAGGGAAGCTGGTCAGAGTTGATGGGAAGATGGATGGAGACAAATACAGGACAATCTTAGAAGAAAACCTGTTAGAGTCTGCAAAAGACTTGAGACTGAGGTGGAGGTTCACCTTCCAGCAGGACCAGGGCCACCATCAGGGGGGTAAGGCCCATACACTTGTACGGGGCCCCAGCGTCTGGAGGGGCCAGGCGGACTGGCAGGGATGTGAGAAGGTGGGGCGGGTGCAGAGGAGCTCTACAGGCTGCTGCTCTGTCATTGAGCTGAAATCCGTCTCTTTGCTGCCACCTCTGGCCATTTCCTGCATGTGCACCGCTCTGCATGTGGAAACAAGAGCTGGGACTAGGACCTCCTTAGATGTAAGGGCAGGGGGGCTGTGTGTGTGTCTGTGTACATGTCTCTGTGTGTGTACATGTCTCTGTATGTGTACATGTCTGTGTGTGTGTACATGTCTCTGTATGTGTACATGTCTGTGTGTGTGTGTACATGTCTCTGTGTGTGTGTGTACATGTCTCTGTATGTGTACATGTCTGTGTGTGTGTGTACATGTCTGTGTGTGTACATGTCTCTGTGTGTGTACATGTCTGTGTGTGTACATGTCTCTGTGTGTGTACATGTCTGTGTGTGTGTGTACATGTCTCTGTATGTGTACATGTCTGTGTGTGTGTACATGTCTGTGTACATGTCTCTGTATGTGTACATGTCTGTGTACATGTCTCTGTATGTGTACATGTCTCTGTGTGTGTACATGTCTCTGTATGTGTACATGTCTCTGTGTGTGTGTGTACATGTCTCTGTATGTGTACATGTCTCTGTGTGTGTGTACATGTCTCTGTGTGTGTGTACATGTCTCTGTGTGTGTGTACATGTCTGTGTGTGTACATGTCTCTGTGTGTGTGTACACGTCTCTGTGTGTGTACATATCTCTGTCTGTGTACATGTCTTTGTCTGCGTACATGTCTCTGTACGTGTACATGTCTGTGTGTGTACATGTCTCTGTGTGTGTACATGTCTCTGTATGTGTACATGTCTGTGTGTGTGTGTACATGTCTGTGTGTGTGTACATGTCTGTACATGTCTGTGTGTGTACATGTCTGTGTGTGTACATGTCTCTGTGTGTGTACATGTCTGTGTGTGTGTGTGTACATGTCTGTGTGTGTGTACATGTCTCTGTGTGTGTGTACATGTCTCTGTGTGTGTACATGTCTCTGTGTATCTACATGTCTCTGTATGTGTACATGTCTCTGTGTGTGTGTACATGTCTCTGTGTGTGTACATGTCTCTGTGTGTGTGTACATGTCTGTGTGTGTACATGTCTGTGTGTGTACATGTCTCTGTGTGTGTACATGTCTCTCTGTGTGTACATGTCTGTGTGTGTGTGTGTGTACATGTCTCTGTGTGTGTACATGTGTGTGTGTGTGTACATGTCTCTGTGTGTGTACATGTCTCTGTGTGTTTACATGTCTCTGTGTGTGTACATGTCTCTGTATGTGTACATGTCTGTGTGTGTGTGTACATGTCTCTGTGTGTGTGTACATGTCTCTGTGTGTGTGTACATGTCTCTGTGTGTGTGTGTACATGTCTCTGTGTGTGTGTACATGTCTCTGTGTGTGTACATGTCTCTGTGTATCTACATGTCTCTGTATGTGTACATGTCTCTGTGTGTGTGTACATGTCTCTGTATGTGTACATGTCTCTGTGTGTGTGTACATGTGTTTGTGTGTGTACATGTGTCTGTGTGTGTACATGTCTCTGTGTGTGTACGTGCCTCTCTGTGTGTACGTCTGTGTGTGTGTACATGTCTCTGTGTGTGTACATGTCTCTGTATGTGTACATGTCTGTGTGTGTGTGTACATGTCTCTGTGTGTGTGTACATGTCTCTGTGTGTGTACATGTCTCTTGGGGGGTGGCTGTGAGCGTACAGGTGTGAGGGGGGCTGAGAGCGTACAGGTGTGTGTTTGTGTGTGTACATGTCTTTGTGCGTGTACATGTCTTTGTGTGTGTACATGTCTTTGTGTGTGTGTGTACATGTCTCTGTCTGTGTACATGTCTCTGTATGTGTACATGTCTGTGTGTGTGTGTGTACATGTCTCTGTGTGTGTACATGTCTGTGTGTGTGTGTGTGTGTACATGTCTCTGTGTGTACTTGTCTCTGTGTGTGTGTACATGTCTCTGTGTGTGTGTACATGTCTGTGTGTGTGTGTGTGTACATGTCTGTGTGTACATGTCTGTGTGTGTGTACATGTCTCTGTGTGTGTACATGTCTCTGTATGTGTACATGTCTCTGTGTGTGTGTGTACATGTCTCTGTATGTGTACATGTCTCTGTGTGTGTGTACATGTCTCTGTGTGTGTGTACATGTCTCTGTGTGTGTGTACATGTCTGTGTGTGTACATGTCTCTGTGTGTGTGTACACGTCTCTGTGTGTGTACATATCTCTGTCTGTGTACATGTCTCTGTCTGCGTACATGTCTCTGTACGTGTACATGTCTGTGTGTGTACATGTCTCTGTGTGTGTACATGTCTGTGTATGTGTACATGTCTGTGTGTGTGTGTACATGTCTGTGTGTGTGTACATGTCTGTACATGTCTGTGTGTGTACATGTCTGTGTGTGTACATGTCTCTGTGTGTGTACATGTCTGTGTGTGTGTGTACATGTCTCTGTGTGTGTACATGTCTCTGTGTGTGTACATGTCTCTGTATGTGTACATGTCTGTGTGTGTGTGTACATGTCTGTGTGTGTGTACATGTCTGTACATGTCTGTGTGTGTACATGTCTGTGTGTGTACATGTCTCTGTGTGTGTACATGTCTGTGTGTGTGTGTACATGTCTGTGTGTGTGTACATGTCTCTGTGTGTGTGTACATGTCTCTGTGTGTGTACATGTCTCTGTGTATCTACATGTCTCTGTATGTGTACATGTCTCTGTGTGTGTACATGTCTCTGTGTGTGTACATGTCTCTGTGTGTGTGTACATGTCTGTGTGTGTACATGTCTGTGTGTGTACATGTCTCTGTGTGTGTACATGTCTCTCTGTGTGTACATGTCTGTGTGTGTGTGTGTGTACATGTCTCTGTGTGTGTACATGTGTGTGTGTGTGTGTGTACATGTCTCTGTGTGTGTACATGTCTCTGTGTGTGTACATGTCTCTGTATGTGTACATGTCTGTGTGTGTGTGTGTACATGTCTCTGTGTGTGTACATGTCTGTGTGTGTGTGTGTGTGTGTGTACATGTCTCTGTATGTGTACATGTCTCTGTGTGTGTACATGTCTCTGTGTGTGTGTACATGTCTGTGTGTGTGTGTGTGTACATGTCTGTGTGTACATGTCTGTGTGTGTGTACATGTCTCTGTGTGTACATGTCTGTGTGTGTGTACATGTCTGTGTGTGTGTGTGTACATGTCTCTGTGTGTACTTGTCTCTGTGTGTGTGTACATGTCTCTGTGTGTGTGTACATGTCTGTGTGTGTGTGTGTGTACATGTCTGTGTGTACATGTCTGTGTGTGTGTACATGTCTCTGTGTGTACATGTCTGTGTGTGTGTACATGTCTGTGTGTGTGTACATGTCTGTGTGTGTGTACATGTCTCTGTGTGTGTACATGTCTCTGTCTGTGTACATGTCTCTGTGTGTGTACATGTCTCTGTGTGTGTGTACATGTCTCTGTCTGTGTACATGTCTCTGTGTGTGTACATGTCTCTGTGTATCTACATGTCTCTGTGTGTGTACATGTCTTTGTGTGTGTGTACATGTCTCTGTATGTGTACATGTCTCTGTGTGTGTGTACATGTGTTTGTGTGTGTACATGTGTTTGTGTGTGTATGTGCCTCTCTGTGTGTATGTCTGTGTGTGTGTACATGTCTCTCTGTGTGTACATGTCTCTGTGTGTGTACATGTCTCTGTATGTGTACATGTCTGTGTGTGTGTGTATATGTCTCTGTATGTGTACATGTCTCTGTATAAGTGTATGTGTGTACATGTGTTTGTGTGTGTACATGTCTCTGTGTGTGTACATGTCTTTGTGTGTGTACATGTCTCTGTATGTGTACATGTCTCTGTGTGTGTGTACATGTGTTTGTGTGTGTACGTCTCTGTGTGTGTACATGTCTGTGTGTGTACATGTCTCTCTGTGTGTGCATGCCTTTCTGTGTGTGTACATGTTTCTTGGGGGGTGGCTGTGAGCGAACAGGTGTGAGGGGACTGAGAGCATACAGGTGTGTGTTTGTGTGTGTACATGTCTCTGTGCGTGTGTACATGTCTCTGTGTGTGTACATGTCTTTGTGTGTGTACATGTCTTTGTGTGTGTGTGTACATGTCTCTGTATGTGTACATGTCTCTCTGTGTACATGTCTCTGTGTGTGTACATGTCTCTGTTTGTGTGTACATGTCTCTGTGTGTGTACATGTCTCTGTGTGTGTGTACATGTCTCTGTGTGTGTGTACATGTCTCTGTGTGTGTACATGTCTGTGTGTGTGAACATGTCTCTGTGTGTGTACATGTCTCTGTGTGTGTGTACACGTCTCTGTGTGTGTACATGTCTCTGTGTGTGTACATGTCTCTGTGTGTGTGTACATGTCTCTGTGTGTGTACATGTCTCTGTGTGTGTGTACATGTCTCTGTGTGTGTACATGTCTCTGTGTGTGTACATGTCTCTGTGTGTGTACATATGTCTCTGTGTGTGTACATGTCTCTGTATGTGTACATGTCTGTGTGTGTGTGTGTGTACATGTCTCTGTGTGTGTACATTTCTCTGTGTGTGTGTACATGTCTGTGTGTGTGTGTGTACATGTCTCTCTGTGTGTACATGTCTGTGTGTGTGTGTGTGTGTGTGTACATGTCTCTGTATGTGTACATGTCTCTGTGTGTGTACATGTCTCTGTGTGTGTGTGTGTACATGTCTCTGTGTGTGTACATGTCTCTGTGTGTGTACATGTCTGTGTGTGTGTGTACATGTCTGTGTGTGTGTGTACATGTCTCTGTGTGTGTGTGTACATGTCTCTGTGTGTGTGTACATGTCTGTGTGTGTGTACATGTCTCTGTGTGTGTACATGTCTCTGTGTGTGTGTACATGTCTCTGTGTGTGTGTACATGTCTCTGTGTGTGTACATGTCTCTGTGTGTGTACATATGTCTCTGTGTGTGTACATGTCTCTGTATGTGTACATGTCTGTGTGTGTGTGTGTGTGTGTACATGTCTCTGTGTGTGTACATTTCTCTGTGTGTGTGTACATGTCTGTGTGTGTGTGTGTACATGTCTCTCTGTGTGTACATGTCTGTGTGTGTGTGTGTGTGTGTGTACATGTCTCTGTATGTGTACATGTCTCTGTGTGTGTACATGTCTCTGTGTGTGTGTGTGTACATGTCTCTGTGTGTGTACATGTCTCTGTGTGTGTACATGTCTGTGTGTGTGTGTACATGTCTCTGTGTGTGTGTGTACATGTCTCTGTGTGTGTGTACATGTCTGTGTGTGTGTACATGTCTGTGTGTGTGTACATGTCTCTGTGTGTGTACATGTCTCTGTGTGTGTGTACATGTCTCTGTGTGTGTGTACATGTCTCTGTGTGTGTACATGTCTCTCTGTGTGTACATGTCTGTGTGTGTGTGTGTGTACATGTCTCTGTATGTGTACATGTCTCTGTGTGTACATGTCTCTGTGTGTGTGTATGTGTCTCTCTGTGTGTACATGTCTCTGTGTGTGTGTGTACATGTCTCTCTGTGTGTACATGTCTGTGTGTGTGTGTACATGTCTCTGGGTGTGTACATGTCTGTGTGTGTGTGTACATGTCTCTGTGTGTGTACATGTCTCTGTGTGTGTACATGTGTGTGTACATGTCTCTGTATGTGTACATGTCTCTGTGTGTGTACATGTCTCTGTGTGTGTGTGTACATGTCTCTCTGTGTGTACATGTCTGTGTGTGTGTGTACATGTCTCTGTGTGTGTGTACATGTCTCTGTGTGTGTACATGTCTCTGTGAAGAGGGCTGAGGGCGTACAGGTGATAGGGGGCTTAGAGCATACAGGTGTAATGGGGCTGAGAGCATACATGTGTGAGGGGGGCTGGGAACGTACAGGTGTGAGGGGGCTGGGAAGGTACAGGTGTGAGGGGGGCTGGGAAAGTACAGGTGTGAGGGGGGCTGAGAGCGTACAGGTGTGAGGGGGATTGAGACCGTACAGGTGTGAGGGGGACTGAGAGCGTACAGGTGTGAGGGGGACTGAGACCGTACAGGTGTGAGGGGGACTGAGAGCGTACAGGTGTGAGGGGGACTGTGACCGTACAGGTGTGAGGGGGACTGAGAGCGTACAGGTGTGAGGGGGACTGAGAGCGTACAGGTGTGAGGTTGGCTGAGAGCGTACAGGTGTGAGGGGGACTGAGAGCGTACAGGTGTGAGGTTGGCTGAGAGCATATAGGCATGAGGGGGACTGAGAGCATGCAGGTGTGAGGGGGGCTGAGAGCGTACAGGTGTGATGGGGCTGAGAGAGTACAGGTGTGAGGGGGTCTGAGAGCATACAGGTGTGAGGGGGACTGAGAGCGTACAGGTGTGGTGGGGACTAAGAGCGTACAGGTGTGATGGGGACTGAGAGCGTACAGGTGTGAGGGGGACTGAGAGCGTAAAGGTGTGAGGGGGGCTGAGAGCGTACAGGTGTGAGGGGGGCTGAGAGCGTACAGGTGTGATGGGGACTGAGAGCGTACAGGTGTGAGGGGGACTGAGAGTGGAAAGGTGTGAGGGGGGCTGAGAGTGTACAGGTGTGAGGGTGCTGAGAACATACAGGTGTGAGGGGGGCTGAGAGCGTACAGGTGTGAGGGGGACTGAGAGCGTAAAGGTGTGAGGGGTCTGAGAGCGTACAGGTGTGAGGGGGCTGAGAATGTACAGGTGTCGGGAGGCTGAGAGCGTAGAGGTGTGAGGGGGCTGAGTGCGTAGAGGTGTGAGGGGGCTGAGAGTGTACAGGTGTGAGGGGGGCTATGAGTGTACAGGTGTGAGGGGGACTGAGAGCGTACAGGTGTGAGGGGGACTGAGAGCGTACAGGTGTGAGGGGGACTGAGAGCGTACAGGTGTGAGGAGGGCTGAGAGCGTACAGGTGTGAGGGGGCTGAGAGCGTACAGGTGTGAGGGGGACTGAGAGCGTACAGGTGTGAGGAGGGCTGAGAGCGTACAGGTGTGAGGGGGCTGAGAGTGTACGGGTGTGAGGGGGCTGAGAGTGTACAGGTGTGAAGAGGGCTGAGGGCGTACAGGTGATAGGGGGCTTAGAGCATACAGGTGTAATGGGGCTGAGAGCATACATGTGTGAGAGGGGCTGGGAGCGTACAGGTGTGAGTGGGGCTGGGAACGTACAGGTGTGAGGGGGACTGAGAGCGTACGGGTGTGAGGGGGGCTGAGAGCGTACAGGTGTGAGGGGGATTGAGACCGTACAGGTGTGAGGGGCACTGAGAGCGTACAGGTGTGAGGGGGACTGAGACCATACAGGTGTGAGGGGGACTGAGAGCGTACAGGTGTGAGGTTGGCTGAGAGCGTACAGGTGTGAGGGGGACTGAGACCGTACAGGTGTGAGGGGGACTGAGACCATACAGGTGTGAGGGGGACTGAGAGCGTACAGGTGTGAGGGGGCTGAGAGCGTACAGGTGTGAGGGGGACTGAGACCGTGCAGGTGTGAGGGGGACTGAGAGCGTACAGGTGTGAGGGGGACTGAGAGCATACAGGTGTGAGGTTGGCTGAGAGCGTACAGGTGTGAGGGGGCTGAGAACGTACAGGTGTGAGGGGGACTGAGACCGTACAGGTGTGAGGGGGACTGAGAGTGTACAGGTGTGAGGTTGGCTGAGAGCGTACAGGTGTGAGGGGGACTGAGACCGTACAGGTGTGAGGGGGACTGAGAGCGTACAGGTGTGAGGGGGACTGAGAGTGTACAGGTGTGAGGGGGCTGAGAACGTACAGGTGTGAGGGGGACTGAGACCGTACAGGTGTGAGGGGGACTGAGAGCGTACAGGTGTGAGGGGGCTGAGAGCGTACAGGTGTGAGGGGGACTGAGACCGTACAGGTGTGAGGGGGACTGAGAGCGTACAGGTGTGAGGTTGGCTGAGAGCATACAGGTGTAATGGGGCTGTGAGCGTACATGTGTGAGGGGGGCTGGGAGCGTACAGGTGTGAGGGGGACTGAGAGCATACAGGTGTGAGGAGGGCTGAGAGCGTACAGGTGTGAGGGGGCTGAGAGTGTACGGGTGTGAGGGGGCTGAGAGTGTACAGGTGTGAAGAGGGCTGAGGGCGTACAGGTGTGATGGGGCTGAGAGCATACAGGTGTGAGTGGGGCTGGGAACGTACAGGTGTGAGGGGGCTGAGAGCGTACAGGTGTGAGGGGGATTGAGACTGTACAGGTGTGAGGGGGACTGAGAGCGTACAGGTGTGAGGGGGACTGAGAGCGTACAGGTGTGAGGGGGACTGAGACCGTACAGGTGTGAGGGGGACTGAGAGCGTACAGGTGTGAGAGGGGCTGAGAGTGTACAGGTGTGAGGGGGCTGAGAGCGTACAGGTGTGAGGGGGCTGAGAACGTACAGGTGTCGGGAGGCTGAGATCGTAGAGGTGTGAGGGGGCTGAGTGCGTAGAGGTGTGAGGAGGCTGAGAGCGTACAGGTGTGAGGGGGGCTATAAGCATACAGGTGTGAGGGGGACTGAGAGCGTACAGGTGTGAGGGGGACTGAGAGCGTACAGGTGTGAGGGGGACTGAGAGCGTACAGATGTGTGGAGGGCTGAGAGCGTACAGGTGTGAGGGGAGCTGAGAGTGTACGGGTGTGAGGGGGCTGAGAGTGTACAGGTGTGAAGAGGGCTGAGGGCGTACAGGTGATAGGGGGCTTAGAGCATACAGGTGTAATGGGGCTGAGAGCATACATGTGTGAGGGGGGCTGGGAGCGTACAGGTGTGAGTGGGGCTGGGAACGTACAGGTGTGAGGGGGCTGGGAACGTACAGGTGTGAGGGGGGCTGGGAACGTACAGGTGTGAGGGGGGCTGAGAGCGTACAGGTGTGAGGGGGCTGAGAGCGTACAGGTGTGAGGGGGCTGAGAGCGTACAGGTGTGAGGGGGGCTGAGAGCGTACAGGTGTGAGGGGGACTGAGAGCGTACAGGTGTGAGGGGGCTGAGAGCGTACAGGTGTGAGGGGGATTGAGACTGTACAGGTGTAAGGGGGACTGAGAGCGTACAGGTGTGAGGGGGACTGAGAGCGTACAGGTGTGAGGGGGACTGAGAGCGTACAGGTGTGAGGGGGACTGAGAGCGTACAGGTGTGAGGGGGGCTGAGAGTGTACAGGTGTGAGGGGGGCTGAGAGTGTACAGGTGTGAGGGGGCTGAGAGCGTACAGGTGTCGGGAGGCTGAGATCATAGAGGTGTGAGGGGGCTGAGTGCATAGAGGTGTGAGGAGGCTGAGAGCGTACAGGTGTGAGGGGGGCTAAAAGCATACAGGTGTGAGGGGGACTGAGAGCGTACAGGTGTGAGGGGGACTGAGAGCGTACAGGTGTGAGGGGGACTGAGAGCATACAGGTGTGTGGAGGGCTGAGAGCGTACAGGTGTGAGGGGAGCTGAGAGTGTACGGGTGTGAGGGGGCTGAGAGTGTACGGGTGTGAGGGGGCTGAGAGTGTACAGGTGTGAAGAGGGCTGAGGGCGTACAGGTGATAGGGGGCTTAGAGCATACAGGTGTAATGGGGCTGAGAGCATACATGTGTGAGGGGGGCTGGGAGCGTACAGGTGTGAGTGGGGCTGGGAACGTACAGGTGTGAGGGGGCTGGGAACGTACAGGTGTGAGGGGGGCTGGGAACGTACAGGTGTGAGGGGGGCTGAGAGCGTACAGGTGTGAGGGGGATTGAGACCGTACAGGTGTGAGGGGGCTGGGAACGTACAGGTGTGAGGGGGACTGAGACCGTACAGGTGTGAGGGGGACTGAGAGCATGCAGGTGTGAGGTTGGCTGAGAGCGTACAGGTGTGAGGTTGGCTGAGAGCGTACAGGTGTGAGGTTGGCTGAGAGCGTACAGGTGTGAGGGGGCTGAGAGCATACAGGTGTGAGGGGGACTGAGAGCGTACAGGTGTGATGGGGCTTAGAGCGTACAGGTGTGAGGGGGACTGAGAGCGTACAGGTGTGAGGAGGGCTGAGAGCGTACAGGTGTGAGGGGGCTGAGAGTGTACGGGTGTGAGGGGGCTGAGAGTGTACAGGTGTGAAGAGGGCTGAGGGCGTACAGGTGTGATGGGGCTGAGAACGTACAGGTGTGAGTGGGGCTGGGAACGTACAGGTGTGAGGGGGCTGAGAGCGTACAGGTGTGAGGGGGATTGAGACTGTACAGGTGTGAGGGGGACTGAGAGCGTACAGGTGTGAGGGGGACTGAGAGCGTACAGGTGTGAGGGGGACTGAGAGCGTACAGGTGTGAGGGGGGCTGAGAGTGTACAGGTGTGAGGGGGACTGAGAGCGTACAGGTGTGAGGGGACTGAGAGCGTACAGGTGTGAGGGGGACTGAGAGCGTACAGGTGTGAGGGGACTGAGAGCGTACAGGTGTGAGGGGGCTGAGAGCGTACAGGTGTGAGGGGGCTGAGAGCGT
This sequence comes from Aquarana catesbeiana, assembly GCF_042186555.1. Lineage (NCBI taxonomy): Eukaryota > Metazoa > Chordata > Amphibia > Anura > Ranidae > Aquarana > Aquarana catesbeiana. The sequence goes on along the minus strand of NC_133326.1, from coordinate 743,736,892 downwards.
ACAGGTGTGAGGGGGCTGAGAGCGTACAGGTGTGAGGGGGCTGAGAGCGTACAGGTGTGAGGGGGGCTGAGAGCGTACAGGTGTGAGGGAGGCTGAGAGCGTACAGGTGTGAGGGGGGCTGAGAGCATACAGGTGTGAGGGGGCTGAGAGCGTACAGGTGTGAGGGGGACTGAGACCGTACAGGTGTGAGGGGGACTGAGAACGTATAGGTGTGATGGGGACTGAGAGTGTACAGGTGTGAGGGGGACTGAGAGCGGAAAGGTGTGAGGGGGGCTGAGAGCATACAGGTGTGAGGGTGCTGAGAACGTACAGGTGTGAGGGGGGCTGAGAGCGTACAGGTGTGAGGGGGACTGAGAGCGTAAAGGTGTGAGGGGGCTGAGAGCGTACAGGTGTGAGGGGGCTGAGAGCGTACAGGTGTGAGGGGGCTGAGAACGTACAGGTGTCAGGAGGCTGAGAGCGTAGAGGTGTGAGGGGGCTGAGAACGTACAGGTGTGAGGGGGGCTGAGAACGTATAGGTGTGATGGGGACTGAGAGTGTACAGGTGTGAGCGGGACTGAGAGCGGAAAGGTGTGAGGGGGGCTGAGAGCATACAGGTGTGAGGGTGCTGAGAACGTACAGGTGTGAGGGGGGCTGAGAGCGTACAGGTGTGAGGGGGACTGAGAGCGTAAAGGTGTGAGGGGGCTGAGAGCGTACAGGTGTGAGGGGGGCTGAGAGCGTACAGGTGTGAGGGGGCTGAGAGCGTACAGGTGTGAGGGGGACTGAGAGCGTACAGGTGTGAGGGGGACTGAGAGCGTACAGGTGTGAGGGGGACTGAGAGCGTACAGGTGTGAGGGGGACTGAGAGCGTACAGGTGTGAGGGGGACTGAGAGCGTAAAGGTGTGAGGGGGGCTGAGAGTGTACAGGTGTGAGGGGGCTGAGAACGTACAGGTGTGCGGGGGGCTGAGAGCGTACAGGTGTGAGGGGGACTGAGAGCGGAAAGGTGTGAGGGGGGCTGAGAGCGTACAGGTGTGAGGGGGGCTGAGAGCGTACAGGTGTGAGGGTGCTGAGAACTTACAGGTGTGAGGGGGGCTGAGAGCGTACAGGTGTGAGGGGGGCTGAGAGCGTACAGGTGTGATGGGGACTGAGAGCGTACAGGTGTGAGGGGGACTGAGAGCGGAAAGGTGTGAGGGGGGCTGAGAGCGTACAGGTGTGAGGGTGCTGAGAACTTACAGGTGTGAGGGGGGCTGAGAGCGTACAGGTGTGAGGGGGACTGAGAGCGTAAAGGTGTGAGGGGGCTGAGAGTGTACAGGTGTGAGGGGGGCTATGAGCGTACAGGTGTGAGGGGGACTGAGAGCGTAGAGGTGTGAGGAGGCTGAGAGCATACAGGTGTGAGGGGGACTGAGAGCGTACAGGTGTGAGGGGGACTGAGAGCGTACAGGTGTGTGGAGGGCTGAGAGCATACAGGTGTGAGGGGGCTGAGAGCGTACAGGTGTCTCTGTATGTGTACATGTCTCTGTGTGTGTACATGTCTCTGTGTGTGTGTGTGTACATGTCTCTGTGTGTGTACATGTCTGTGTGTGTGTGCACATGTCTCTGTGTGTGTGTACATGTCTCTGTGTGTGTGTACATGTCTCTGTGTGTGTGTACATGTCTCTGTGTGTGTACATGTCTGTGTGTGTGTACATGTCTCTGTATGTGTACATGTCTCTGTGTGTGTGTACATGTCTCTGTGTGTGTGTGTACATGTCTCTGTGTGTGTGTACATGTCTCTGTGTGTGTACATGTCTCTCTGTGTGTACATGTCTGTGTGTGTGTGTGTGTGCATGTCTCTGTATGTGTACATGTCTCTGTGTGTACATGTCTCTGTGTGTGTGTGTACATGTCTCTCTGTGTGTACATGTCTGTGTGTGTGTGTACATGTCTCTGGGTGTGTACATGTCTGTGTGTGTGTGTACATGTCTCTGTGTGTGTACATGTCTCTGTGTGTGTACATGTCTCTGTGTGTGTACATGTGTGTGTACATGTCTCTGTATGTGTACATGTCTCTGTGTGTGTACATGTCTCTGTGTGTGTGTGTACATGTCTCTCTGTGTGTACATGTCTGTGTGTGTGTGTACATGTCTCTGTGTGTGTGTACATGTCTCTGTGTGTGTACATGTCTCTGTGAAGAGGGCTGAGGGCGTACAGGTGATAGGGGGCTTAGAGCATACAGGTGTAATGGGGCTGAGAGCATACATGTGTGAGGGGGGCTGGGAACGTACAGGTGTGAGGGGGCTGGGAAGGTACAGGTGTGAGGGGGGGCTGGGAACGTACAGGTGTGAGGGGGGCTGAGTGCGTACAGGTGTGAGGGGGGCTGAGAGCATACAGGTGTGAGGGGGCTGAGAGCGTACAGGTGTGAGGGGGACTGAGACCGTACAGGTGTGAGGGGGACTGAGAGCATAAAGGTGTGAGGGGGGCTGAGAGCGTACAGGTGTGAGGGGGCTGAGAACGTACAGGTGTGAGGGGGGCTGAGAACGTATAGGTGTGATGGGGACTGAGAGTGTACAGGTGTGAGGGGGACTGAGAGCGTACAGGTGATAGGGGGCTTAGAGCATACAGGTGTAATGGGGCTGAGAGCATACATGTGTGAGGGGGGCTGGGAACGTACAGGTGTGAGGGGGCTGGGAAGGTACAGGTGTGAGGGGGGGCTGGGAACGTACAGGTGTGAGGGGGGCTGAGAGCGTACAGGTGTGAGGGGGATTGAGACCGTACAGTTGTGAGGGGGACTGAGAGCGTACAGGTGTGAGGGGGACTGAGACCGTACAGGTGTGAGGGGGACTGAGAGCGTACAGGTGTGAGGGGGCTGAGAGCGTACAGGTGTGAGGGGGGCTGAGAGTGTACAGGTGTGAGGGGGACTGAGAGCGTACAGGTGTGAGGGGACTGAGAGCGTACAGGTGTGAGGGGGACTGAGAGCGTACAGGTGTGAGGGGACTGAGAGCGTACAGGTGTGAGGGGGCTGAGAGCATACAGGTGTGAGGGGGCTGAGAGCGTACAGGTGTGAGGGGGCTGAGAGCGTACAGGTGTGAGGGGGCTGAGAGCGTACAGGTGTGAGGGGGACTGAGAGCGTAAAGGTGTGAGGGGGGCTGAGAGCGTACAGGTGTGAGGGGGGCTGAGAGCGTACAGGTGTGATGGGGACTGAGAGCGTACAGGTGTGAGGGGGACTGAGAGCGGAAAGGTGTGAGGGGGGCTGAGAGTGTACAGGTGTGAGGGTGCTGAGAACATACAGGTGTGAGGGGGGCTGAGAGCGTACAGGTGTGAGGGGGACTGAGAGCGTAAAAGTGTGAGGGGTCTGAGAGCGTACAGGTGTGAGGGGGCTGAGAATGTACAGGTGTCGGGAGGCTGAGAGCGTAGAGGTGTGAGGGGGCTGAGTGCGTAGAGGTGTGAGGGGGCTGAGAGTGTACAGGTGTGAGGGGGGCTATGAGCGTACAGGTGTGAGGGGGACTGAGAGCGTACAGGTGTGAGGGGGACTGAGAGCGTACAGGTGTGAGGGGGACTGAGAGCGTACAGGTGTGAGGAGGGCTGAGAGCGTACAGGTGTGAGGGGGCTGAGAGCGTACAGGTGTGAGGGGAGCTGAGAGTGTACGGGTGTGAGGGGGCTGAGAGTGTACAGGTGTGAAGAGGGCTGAGGGCGTACAGGTGATAGGGGGCTTAGAGCATACAGGTGTAATGGGGCTGAGAGCATACATGTGTGAGAGGGGCTGGGAGCGTACAGGTGTGAGTGGGGCTGGGAACGTACAGGTGTGAGGGGGACTGAGAGCGTACGGGTGTGAGGGGGGCTGAGAGCGTACAGGTGTGAGGGGGATTGAGACCGTACAGGTGTGAGGGGCACTGAGAGCGTACAGGTGTGAGGGGGACTGAGACCGTACAGGTGTGAGGGGGACTGAGAGCGTACAGGTGTGAGGTTGGCTGAGAGCGTACAGGTGTGAGGGGGACTGAGACCGTACAGGTGTGAGGGGGACTGAGACCGTACAGGTGTGAGGGGGACTGAGAGCGTACAGGTGTGAGGGGGCTGAGAGCGTAGAGGTGTGAGGGGGACTGAGACCGTGCAGGTGTGAGGGGGACTGAGAGCGTACAGGTGTGAGGGGGACTGAGAGCGTACAGGTGTGAGGTTGGCTGAGAGCGTACAGGTGTGGGGGGCTGAGAACGTACAGGTGTGAGGGGGACTGAGACCGTACAGGTGTGAGGGGGACTGAGAGTGTACAGGTGTGAGGTTGGCTGAGAGCGTACAGGTGTGAGGGGGCTGAGAACGTACAGGTGTGAGGGGGACTGAGACCGTACAGGTGTGAGCGGGACTGAGAGCGTACAGGTGTGAGGGGGCTGAGAGCATACAGGTGTGAGGGGGACTGAGACCGTACAGGTGTGAGGGGGACTGAGAGCGTACAGGTGTGAGGTTGGCTGAGAGCATACAGGTGTAATGGGGCTGTGAGCGTACATGTGTGAGGGGGGCTGGGAACGTACAGGTGTGAGGGGGACTGAGAGCATACAGGTGTGAGGAGGGCTGAGAGCGTACAGGTGTGAGGGGGCTGAGAGTGTACGGGTGTGAGGCGGCTGAGAGTGTACAGGTGTGAAGAGGGCTGAGGGCGTACAGGTGTGATGGGGCTGAGAGCATACAGGTGTGAGTGGGGCTGGGAACGTACAGGTGTGAGGGGGCTGAGAGCGTACAGGTGTGAGGGGGATTGAGACTGTACAGGTGTGAGGGGGACTGAGAGCGTACAGGTGTGAGGGGGACTGAGAGCGTACAGGTGTGAGGGGGACTGAGACCGTACAGGTGTGAGGGGGACTGAGAGCGTACAGGTGTGAGGGGGACTGAGAGCGTACAGGTGTGTGGAGGGCTGAGAGCGTACAGGTGTGAGGGGAGCTGAGAGTGTACGGGTGTGAGGGGGCTGAGAGTGTACAGGTGTGAAGAGGGCTGAGGGCGTACAGGTGATAGGGGGCTTAGAGCATACAGGTGTAATGGGGCTGAGAGCATACATGTGTGAGGGGGGCTGGGAGCGTACAGGTGTGAGTGGGGCTGGGAACGTACAGGTGTGAGGGGGCTGGGAACGTACAGGTGTGAGGGGGGCTGGGAACGTACAGGTGTGAGGGGGGCTGAGAGCGTACAGGTGTGAGGGGGCTGAGAGCGTACAGGTGTGAGGGGGCTGAGAGCGTACAGGTGTGAGGGGGGCTGAGAGCGTACAGGTGTGAGGGGGACTGAGAGCGTACAGGTGTGAGGGGGCTGAGAGCGTACAGGTGTGAGGGGGATTGAGACTGTACAGGTGTGAGGGGGACTGAGAGCGTACAGGTGTGAGGGGGACTGAGAGCGTACAGGTGTGAGGGGGACTGAGAGCGTACAGGTGTGAGGGGGACTGAGAGCGTACAGGTGTGAGGGGGGCTGAGAGTGTACAGGTGTGAGGGGGCTGAGAGCGTACAGGTGTCGGGAGGCTGAGATCGTAGAGGTGTGAGGGGGCTGAGTGCGTAGAGGTGTGAGGAGGCTGAGAGCGTACAGGTGTGAGGGGGGCTAAAAGCATACAGGTGTGAGGGGGACTGAGAGCGTACAGGTGTGAGGGGGACTGAGAGCGTACAGGTGTGAGGGGGACTGAGAGCGTACAGGTGTGTGGAGGGCTGAGAGCGTACAGGTGTGAGGGGAGCTGAGAGTGTACGGGTGTGAGGGGGCTGAGAGTGTACGGGTGTGAGGGGGCTGAGAGTGTACAGGTGTGAAGAGGGCTGAGGGCGTACAGGTGATAGGGGGCTTAGAGCATACAGGTGTAATGGGGCTGAGAGCATACATGTGTGAGGGGGGCTGGGAGCGTACAGGTGTGAGTGGGGCTGGGAACGTACAGGTGTGAGGGGGCTGGGAACGTACAGGTGTGAGGGGGGCTGGGAACGTACAGGTGTGAGGGGGGCTGAGAGCGTACAGGTGTGAGGGGGATTGAGACCGTACAGGTGTGAGGGGGATTGAGACCGTACAGGTGTGAGGGGGCTGGGAACGTACAGGTGTGAGGGGGCTGGGAACGTACAGGTGTGAGGGGGGCTGGGAACGTACAGGTGTGAGGGGGGCTGAGAGCGTACAGGTGTGATGGGGACTGAGAGTGTACAGGTGTGAGGGGGACTGAGAGCGGAAAGGTGTGAGGGGGCTGAGAGCATACAGGTGTGAGGGTGCTGAGAACGTACAGGTGTGAGGGGGCTGAGAGCGTACAGGTGTGAGGGGGCTGGGAACGTACAGGTGTGAGGGGGGATGGGAATGTACAGGTGTGAGGGGGGCTGAGAGCGTACAGGTGTGAGGGGGGATGGGAATGTACAGGTGTGAGGGGGACTGAGAGCGTACAGGTGTGAGGGGGCTGAGAGCGTACAGATGTGAGGGGGGCTGAGGCACTGAAGGACTTGTTGGGACCCTGTGGAATATTGGTGGTCAGGCTCGGGGGTGGGGCCCACAATTTCTGATTGCTGCCCTGAGCAGGACAACGACCCGAAACATCCAGCCAGAGCTACAATGGAATGGTTTAGATCAAAGCATATTCATGTGTTAGAATGGCCCAGTCACAGTCCAGACCTAAATCCCATTGAGAATCTGTGGCAAGACTTGAAAATTGCTGTTCACAGACGCTCTCCATCTAATCTGACAGAACTTGAGATATTTTACAAAGAAGAATGGGCAGAAATGTCCTCTCTAGATGTGCAAAGCTGGTAGAGACACCCCCAAAAAGACTTGTAGAGAAAGGGGGTTCTACAAAGTATTGACTCCGGGGGGCGCCATACAAATGCCCCCCCCCCACACTTTTCACATATTTATTTGTATCATTTATCATTTTCCTTCCACTTCACAATTATGTGACACTTTGTGTTGGTCTATCACATAAAATCCCAATAAAATACATTTATGTTTTTGGTTGTAACAAAATGTGGAGAATTTCAAGGGGTATGAATACTTTTTCCAGGCACACTCCTCTGCTGGGGGGTGCAGCCTTGGCCCCGGTGCCGCACTCCTCTATAGAATGGATTTCTATGGCTCTGTGAGGTCAGATCAGGGAGGAGAGGGGGAGCAGCTGGCAGCGGGGGAGGGGAGGGGGGATTACCGAGAGAAAGCCGATTACCATCCGATCAGATTAATGTCTAAAAATGGATTCATTTCTGAATATCCGGGCGTCATGTGACCAACTTCAACCGAACCGCATCACCGCGCCGCGCTACGACCGCATCTCTGCTGTTCCATATTTCATCCTCCGTCATATATTATTATAACTCCTCCTCCATGCATCATATGTTATAACTCCTCCCCCTACATGCATCGTACATTATAACCCCTCCCCTACCAGCATCATATGTTATAACTCCTCCCCTACATGCATCAAACATTATAACTCCTCCCCCTCCATGCATAATATGTTATAACTCCTCCCCTGATCTGTGTCCATACATTATAACCCCTCCCCTGATCTGAGTCCATATGTTATAACTCCTCCCCTGATCTGAGTCCATACGTTATAACTCCTCCCCTGATCTGCGTCCATACGTTATAACTCCTCCACTGATCTGTGTCCATACATTATAACTCCTCCCCTGATCTGTGTCCATACGTTATAACTCCTCCCCTGATCTGAGTCCATACGTTATAACTCCTCCCCTGATCTGTGTCCATAAATTATAACTCCTCCCCTGATCTGTGTCCATACGTTATAACTCCTCCCCTGATCTGTGTCCATAAATTATAACTCCTCCCCTGATCTGTGTCCATACGTTATAACTCCTCCCCCTACATGCATCATACATTTTAACCCCTCCCCCGATCTGCGTCCATATGTTATAACCCCTCCCCTGATCTGTGTCCATACATTATAACTCCTCCCCTGATCTGTGTCCATACATTATAACTCCTCCCCTGATCTGTGTCCATACGTTATAACTCCTCCCCTGATCTGTGTCCATACGTTATAACTCCTCCCCTGATCTGTGTCCATACGTTATAACTCCTCCCCTGATCTGTGTCCATACGTTATAACTCCTCCCCTGATCTGTGTCCATACGTTATAACTCCTCCCCTGATCTGTGTCCATACGTTATAACTCCTCCCCTGATCTGCATCCATACATTATAACTCCTCCCCTGATCTGTGTCCATACGTTATAACTCCTCCCCTGATCTGCGTCCATACGTTATAACTCCTCCCCTGATCTGCGTCCATACATTATAACTCCTCCCCCTACATGCAAACATTATAACGCCACCTCCTACATCCATCATATGTTATAACTCCTCCCCTACATGCATTATACATTATAACCCCTCCCCCGATCTGCGTCCATATGTTATAACTCCTCCCCTGATCTGTGTCCATACATTATAACTCCTCCCCTGATCTGCATACATATGTTATAACTCCTCCCCTGATCTGCATCTATACGTTATAACTCCTCCCCCTACATGCAAACATTATAACGCCACCTCCTACATCCATCATATGTTATAACTCCTCCCCTACATGCATTATACAGTATAACTCCTCCCCCTACATTCATTGTATATTATAACCCCTCCCCCGATCTGGGTCCATATGTTATAACTCCTCCCCCTACATGCATCAAACATTATAATTCCTCCCCGTTAATGTATAATATGTTATAACTCCTCCCCTGATCTGTGTCCATACCTTATAACTCCTCCCCTGATCTGTGTCCATACGTTATAACTCCTCCCCTGATCTGTGTCCATACATTATAACTCCTCCCCTGATCTGTGTCCATACATTATAACTCCTCCCCTGATCTGTGTCCATACATTATAACTCCTCCCCTGATCTGTGTCCATACTTTATAACTCCTCCACTGATCTGCATCCATACATTATAACTCCTCCCCTGATCTGTGTCCATACATTATAACTCCTCCCCTGATCTGTGTCCATACATTATAACTCCTCCCCTGATCTGTGTCCATACATTATAACTCCTCCCCTGATCTGTGTCCATACATTATAACTCCTCCCCTGATCTGTGTCCATACATTATAACTCCTCCCCTGATCTGTGTCCATACATTATAACTCCTCCCCTGATCTGTGTCCATACATTATAACTCCTCCCCTAATCTGTGTCCATACGTTATAACTCCTCCCCTGATCTGCGTCCATACATTATAACCCCTCCCCTGATCTGTGTCCATACGTTATAACTCCTCCCCTGATCTGTGTCCATACATTATAACTCCTCCCCTGATCTGTGTCCATACATTATAACTCCTCCCCTGATCTGTGTCCATACATTATAACTCCTCCCCTGATCTGTGTCCATACATTATAACTCCTCCCCTGATCTGTGTCCATACATTATAACTCCTCCCCTGATCTGTGTCCATACGTTATAACTCCTCCCCTGATCTGCGTCCATACATTATAACTCCTCCCCTGATCTGTGTCTATACGTTATAACTCCTCCCCTGATCTGCGTCCATACGTTATAACTCCTCCCCTGATCTGTGTCCATACGTTATAACTCCTCCCCTGATCTGTGTCCATACGTTATAACCCCTCCCCTGATCTGTGTCCATACATTATAACTCCTCCCCTGATCTGTGTCCATACATTATAACTCCTCCCCTGATCTGTGTCCATACATTATAACTCCTCCCCTGATCTGTGTCTATACATTATAACTCCTCCCCTGATCTGTGTCCATACATTATAACCCCTCCCCTGATCTGTGTCCATACGTTATAACTCCTCCCCTGAACTGTGTCCATACATTATAACCCCTCCCCTGATCTGTGTCCATACGTTATAACTCCTCCCCTGATCTGTGTCCATACGTTATAACTCCTCCCCTGATCTGTGTCCATATGTTATAACTCCTCCCCTGATCTGTGTCCATATGTTATAACTCCTCCCCTGATCAATGTCCATATGTTATAACTCCTACCCCTACATGCATCATACATTATAACTCCTCCCCCTCCATGCATAATATGTTATAACTCCTCCCCTGATCTGTGTCCATACATTATAACTCCTCCCCTGATCTGTGTCCATACGTTATAACTCCTCCCCTGATCTGTGTCCATACATTATAACTCCTCCCCTGATCTGTGTCCATACGTTATAACTCCTCCCCTGATCTGTGTCCATACATTATAACTCCTCCCCTGATCTGTGTCCATACATTATAACTCCTCCCCTAATCTGTGTCCATACATTATAACCCCTCCCCTGATCTGTGTCCATACGTTATAACTCCTCCCCTGATCTGTGTCCATACGTTATAACTCCTCCCCTGATCTGTGTCCATACGTTATAACTCCTCCCCTGATCTGTGTCTATACGTTATAACTCCTCCCCTGATCTGCGTCCATACGTTATAACTCCTCCCCTGATCTGTGTCCATACATTATAACTCCTCCCCTGATCTGTGTCCATACATTATAACTCCTCCCCTGATCTGTGTCCATACGTTATAACTCCTCCCCTGATCTGTGTCCATACGTTATAACTCCTCCCCTGATCTGTGTCCATACGTTATAACTCCTCCCCTGATCTGTGTCCATACATTATAACTCCTCCCCTGAACTGTGTCCATACGTTATAACTCCTCCCCTGATCTGCATACATATGTTATAACTCCTCCCCTGATCTGTGTCCATACGTTATAACTCCTCCCTGATCTGTGTCCATACATTATAACTCCTCCCCTGATCTGTGTCCATATGTTATAACTCCTCCCCAGATCTGTGTCCATTCATTATAACTCCTCCCCTGATCAATGTCCATATGTTATAACTCCTACCCCTACATGCATCATACATTATAACTCCTCCCCCTCCATGCATAATATGTTATAACTCCTCCCCTGATCTGTGTCCATACATTATAACTCCTCCCCTGATCTGTATCCATACATTATAACTCCTCCCCTGATCTGTGTCCATACATTCTAACTCCTCCCCTGATCTGTGTCCATACATTCTAACTCCTCCCCTGATCTGTGTCCATACGTTATAACTCCTCCCCTGATCTGTGTCCATACATTCTAACTCCTCCCCTGATCTGTGTCCATACGTTATAACTCCTCCCCTGATCTGTGTCCATATGTTCTAACTCCTCCCCTGATCTGTGTCCATACGTTATAACTCCTCCCCTGATCTGTGTCCATACGTTATAACTCCTCCCCTGATCTGTGTCCATACGTTATAACTCCTCCCCTGATCTGTGTCCATACGTTATAACTCCTCCCCTGATCTGTGACCATACGTTATAACTCCTCCCCTGATCTGCATACATATGTTATAACTCCTCCCCTGATCTGCATCTATACGTTATAACTCCTCCCCCTACATGCAAACATTATAACGCCACCTCCTACATCCATCATATGTTATAACTCCTCCCCTACATGCATTATACAGTATAACTCCTCCCCCTACATTCATTGTATATTATAACCCCTCCCCCGATCTGGGTCCATATGTTATAACTCCTCCCCCTACATGCATCAAACATTATAATTCCTCCCCCTTAATGTATAATATGTTATAACTCCTCCCCTGATCTGTGTCCATACGTTATAACTCCTCCCCTGATCTGTGTCCATACTTTATAACTCCTCCCCTGATCTGTGTCCATACATTATAACTCCTCCCCTGATCTGTGTCCATACATTATAACTCCTCCCCTGATCTGTGTCTATACGTTATAACTCCTCCCCTGATCTGCGTCCATACGTTATAACTCCTCCCCTGATCTGTGTCCATACATTATAACTCCTCCCCTGATCTGTGTCCATACATTATAACTCCTCCCCTGATCTGTGTCCATACATTATAACTCCTCCCCTAATCTGTGTCCATACGTTATAACTCCTCCCCTGATCTGTGTCCATACGTTATAACTCCTCCCCTGATCTGTGTCCATACGTTATAACTCCTCCCCTGATCTGTGTCCACACATTATAACTCCTCCCCTGATCTGTGTCCATACATTATAACCCCTCCCCTGATCTGTGTCCATACGTTATAACTCCTCCCCTGATCTGTGTCCATACGTTATAACTCCTCCCCTGATCTGTGTCCATACGTTATAACTCCTCCCCTGATCTGTGTCCATACATTATAACCCCTCCCCTGATCTGTGTCAATACGTTATAACTCCTCCCCTGAACTGTGTCCATACATTATAACCCCTCCCCTGATCTGTGTCCATACGTTATAACTCCTCCCCTGATCTGTGTCCATACGTTATAACTCCTCCCCTGATCTGCATACATATGTTATAACTCCTCCCCTGATCTGTGTCCATACATTATAACCCCTCCCCAGATCTGTGTCCATTCATTATAACTCCTCCCCTGATCAATGTCCATACGTTATAACTCCTCCCCCTACATGCATCATACATTATAACTCCACCTCCTACATGCATCAAACATTATAACTCCTCCCCCTCCATGCATAATATGTTATAACTTTTACCCTGATCTGTGTCCATACATTATAACTCCTCCCCTGATCTGTGTCCATACGTTATAACTCCTCCCCTGATCTGTGTCCATACGTTATAACTCCTCCCCTGATCTGCATCCATACGTTATAACTCCTCCCCTGATCTGTGTCCATACGTTATAACTCCTCCCCTGATCTGTGTCCATATGTTCTAACTCCTCCCCTGATCTGTGTCCATACGTTATAACTCCTCCCCTGATCTGCGTCCATACGTTATAACTCCTCCCCTGATCTGTGTCCATACATTATAACTCCTCCCCTGATCTGTGTCCATACGTTATAACTCCTCCCCTGATCTGTGACCATACGTTATAACTCCTCCCCTGATCTGCATACATATGTTATAACTCCTCCCCTGATCTGCATCTATACGTTATAACTCCTCCCCCTACATGCAAACATTATAACGCCACCTCCTACATCCATCATATGTTATAACTCCTCCCCTACATGCATTATACAGTATAACTCCTCCCCCTACATTCATTGTATATTATAACCCCTCCCCCGATCTGGGTCCATATGTTATAACTCCTCCCCCTACATGCATCAAACATTATAATTCCTCCCCCTTAATGTATAATATGTTATAACTCCTCCCCTGATCTGTGTCCATACCTTATAACTCCTCCCCTGATCTGTGTCCATACTTTATAACTCCTCCCCTGATCTGTGTCCATACATTATAACTCCTCCCCTAATCTGTGTCCATACGTTATAACTCCTCCCCTGATCTGTGTCCATACGTTATAACTCCTCCACTGATCTGCGTCCATACATTATAACTCCTCCCCTGATCTGTGTCCATACATTATAACTCCTCCCCTGATCTGTGTCCATACATTATAACTCCTCCCCTGATCTGTGTCTATACGTTATAACTCCTCCCCTGATCTGCGTCCATACGTTATAACTCCTCCCCTGATCTGTGTCCATACATTATAACTCCTCCCCTGATCTGTGTCCATACGTTATAACTCCTCCCCTGAACTGTGTCCATACATTATAACTCCTCCCCTGATCTGTGTCCATACATTATAACTCCTCCCCTGATCTGTGTCCATACATTATAACTCCTCCCCTGATCTGTGTCCATACATTATAACTCCTCCCCTGATCTGTGTCTATACGTTATAACTCCTCCCCTGATCTGCGTCCATACGTTATAACTCCTCCCCTGATCTGTGTCCATACATTATAACCCCTCCCCTGATCTGTGTCCATACGTTATAACTCCTCCCCTGAACTGTGTCCATACATTATAACCCCTCCCCTGATCTGTGTCCATACGTTATAACTCCTCCCCTGATCTGTGTCCATACGTTATAACTCCTCCCCTGATCTGCATACATATGTTATAACTCCTCCCCTGATCTGTGTCCATACATTATAACCCCTCCCCAGATCTGTGTCCATTCATTATAACTCCTCCCCTGATCTGCGTCCATACGTTATAACTCCTCCCCTGATCTGTGTCCATACGTTATAACTCCTCCCCTGATCTGCATCCATACGTTATAACTCCTCCCCTGATCTGTGTCCATACGTTATAACTCCTCCCCTGATCTGTGTCCATATGTTCTAACTCCTCCCCTGATCTGTGTCCATATGTTCTAACTCCTCCCCTGATCTGTGTCCATACGTTATAACTCCTCCCCTGATCTGCGTCCATACGTTATAACTCCTCCCCCTACATGCATCATACATTATAACTCCACCTCCTACATGCATCAAACATTATAACTCCTCCCCTGATCTGTGTCCATACGTTATAACTCCTCCCCTGATCTGTGTCCATACATTATAACTCCTCCCCTGATCTGTGTCCATACGTTATAACTCCTCCCCTGATCTGTGTCCATACGTTATAACTCCTCCCCTGATCTGCATCCATACGTTATAACTCCTCCCCTGATCTGTGTCCATACGTTATAACTCCTCCCCTGATCTGTGTCCATATGTTCTAACTCCTCCCCTGATCTGTGTCCATATGTTCTAACTCCTCCCCTGATCTGTGTCCATACGTTATAACTCCTCCCCTGATCTGCGTCCATACGTTATAACTCCTCCCCCTACATGCATCATACATTATAACTCCACCTCCTACATGCATCAAACATTATAACTCCTCCCCTGATCTGTGTCCATACGTTATAACTCCTCCCCTGATCTGTGTCCATACATTATAACTCCTCCCCTGATCTGTGTCCATACGTTATAACTCCTCCCCTGATCTGTGTCCATACGTTATAACTCCTCCCCTGATCTGTGTCCATACGTTATAACTCCTCCCCTGATCTGTGTCCATATGTTCTAACTCCTCCCCTGATCTGTGTCCATATGTTCTAACTCCTCCCCTGATCTGTGTCCATACGTTATAACTCCTCCCCTGATCTGCGTCCATACGTTATAACTCCTCCCCTGATCTGTGTCCATACATTATAACTCCTCCCCTGATCTGTGTCCATACGTTATAACTCCTCCCCTGATCTGTGACCATACGTTATAACTCCTCCCCTGATCTGTGACCATACGTTATAACTCCTCCCCTGATCTGCATCTATACGTTATAACTCCTCCCCCTACATGCAAACATTATAACGCCACCTCCTACATCCATCATATGTTATAACTCCTCCCCTACATGCATTATACAGTATAACTCCTCCCCCTACATTCATTGTATATTATAACCCCTCCCCCGATCTGGGTCCATATGTTATAACTCCTCCCCCTACATGCATCAAACATTATAATTCCTCCCCCTTAATGTATAATATGTTATAACTCCTCCCCTGATCTGTGTCCATACCTTATAACTCCTCCCCTGATCTGTGTCCATACTTTATAACTCCTCCCCTGATCTGTGTCCATACATTATAACTCCTCCCCTAATCTGTGTCCATACGTTATAACTCCTCCCCTGATCTGTGTCCATACGTTATAACTCCTCCACTGATCTGCGTCCATACATTATAACTCCTCCCCTGATCTGTGTCCATACATTATAACTCCTCCCCTGATCTGTGTCCATACATTATAACTCCTCCCCTGATCTGTGTCTATACGTTATAACTCCTCCCCTGATCTGCGTCCATACGTTATAACTCCTCCCCTGATCTGTGTCCATACATTATAACTCCTCCCCTGATCTGTGTCCATACGTTATAACTCCTCCCCTGAACTGTGTCCATACATTATAACTCCTCCCCTGATCTGTGTCCATACATTATAACTCCTCCCCTGATCTGTGTCCATACATTATAACTCCTCCCCTGATCTGTGTCCATACATTATAACTCCTCCCCTGATCTGTGTCTATACGTTATAACTCCTCCCCTGATCTGCGTCCATACGTTATAACTCCTCCCCTGATCTGTGTCCATACATTATAACCCCTCCCCTGATCTGTGTCCATACGTTATAACTCCTCCCCTGAACTGTGTCCATACATTATAACCCCTCCCCTGATCTGTGTCCATACGTTATAACTCCTCCCCTGATCTGTGTCCATACGTTATAACTCCTCCCCTGATCTGCATACATATGTTATAACTCCTCCCCTGATCTGTGTCCATACATTATAACCCCTCCCCAGATCTGTGTCCATTCATTATAACTCCTCCCCTGATCTGCGTCCATACGTTATAACTCCTCCCCTGATCTGTGTCCATACGTTATAACTCCTCCCCTGATCTGCATCCATACGTTATAACTCCTCCCCTGATCTGTGTCCATACGTTATAACTCCTCCCCTGATCTGTGTCCATATGTTCTAACTCCTCCCCTGATCTGTGTCCATATGTTCTAACTCCTCCCCTGATCTGTGTCCATACGTTATAACTCCTCCCCTGATCTGCGTCCATACGTTATAACTCCTCCCCCTACATGCATCATACATTATAACTCCACCTCCTACATGCATCAAACATTATAACTCCTCCCCTGATCTGTGTCCATACGTTATAACTCCTCCCCTGATCTGTGTCCATACATTATAACTCCTCCCCTGATCTGTGTCCATACGTTATAACTCCTCCCCTGATCTGTGTCCATACGTTATAACTCCTCCCCTGATCTGCATCCATACGTTATAACTCCTCCCCTGATCTGTGTCCATACGTTATAACTCCTCCCCTGATCTGTGTCCATATGTTCTAACTCCTCCCCTGATCTGTGTCCATATGTTCTAACTCCTCCCCTGATCTGTGTCCATACGTTATAACTCCTCCCCTGATCTGCGTCCATACGTTATAACTCCTCCCCCTACATGCATCATACATTATAACTCCACCTCCTACATGCATCAAACATTATAACTCCTCCCCTGATCTGTGTCCATACGTTATAACTCCTCCCCTGATCTGTGTCCATACATTATAACTCCTCCCCTGATCTGTGTCCATACGTTATAACTCCTCCCCTGATCTGTGTCCATACGTTATAACTCCTCCCCTGATCTGTGTCCATACGTTATAACTCCTCCCCTGATCTGTGTCCATATGTTCTAACTCCTCCCCTGATCTGTGTCCATATGTTCTAACTCCTCCCCTGATCTGTGTCCATACGTTATAACTCCTCCCCTGATCTGCGTCCATACGTTATAACTCCTCCCCTGATCTGTGTCCATACATTATAACTCCTCCCCTGATCTGTGTCCATACGTTATAACTCCTCCCCTGATCTGTGACCATACGTTATAACTCCTCCCCTGATCTGTGACCATACGTTATAACTCCTCCCCTGATCTGCATCTATACGTTATAACTCCTCCCCCTACATGCAAACATTATAACGCCACCTCCTACATCCATCATATGTTATAACTCCTCCCCTACATGCATTATACAGTATAACTCCTCCCCCTACATTCATTGTATATTATAACCCCTCCCCCGATCTGGGTCCATATGTTATAACTCCTCCCCCTACATGCATCAAACATTATAATTCCTCCCCCTTAATGTATAATATGTTATAACTCCTCCCCTGATCTGTGTCCATACGTTATAACTCCTCCCCTGATCTGTGTCCATACATTATAACTCCTCCCCTGATCTGTGTCCATACATTATAACTCCTCCCCTGATCTGTGTCCATACCTTATAACTCCTCCCCTGATCTGTGTCCATACTTTATAACTCCTCCACTGATCTGCATCCATACATTATAACTCCTCCCCTGATCTGTGTCCATACATTATAACTCCTCCCCTGATCTGTGTCCATACATTATAACTCCTCCCCTGATCTGTGTCCATACATTATAACTCCTCCCCTGATCTGTGTCCATACATTATAACTCCTCCCCTGATCTGTGTCCATACATTATAACTCCTCCCCTGATCTGTGTCCATACATTATAACTCCTCCCCTAATCTGTGTCCATACATTATAACCCCTCCCCTGATCTGTGTCCATACGTTATAACTCCTCCCCTGATCTGTGTCCATACGTTATAACTCCTCCCCTGATCTGTGTCCATACGTTATAACTCCTCCCCTGATCTGTGTCTATACGTTATAACTCCTCCCCTGATCTGCGTCCATACGTTATAACTCCTCCCCTGATCTGTGTCCATACATTATAACTCCTCCCCTGATCTGTGTCCATACATTATAACTCCTCCCCTGATCTGTGTCCATACGTTATAACTCCTCCCCTGATCTGTGTCCATACGTTATAACTCCTCCCCTGATCTGTGTCTATACGTTATAACTCCTCCCCTGATCTGTGTCCATACATTATAACTCCTCCCCTGATCTGTGTCCATACATTATAACTCCTCCCCTGATCTGTGTCCATACATTATAACTCCTCCCCTGATCTGTGTCCATACGTTATAACTCCTCCCCTGATCTGTGTCCATACGTTATAACTCCTCCCCTGATCTGTGTCCACACATTATAACTCCTCCCCTGATCTGTGTCCATACATTATAATCCCTCCCCTGATCTGTGTCCATACGTTATAACTCCTCCCCTGATCTGTGTCCATACGTTATAACTCCTCCCCTGATCTGTGTCCATACATTATAACCCCTCCCCTGATCTGTGTCCATACGTTATAACTCCTCCCCTGATCTGTGTCCATACGTTATAACTCCTCCCCTGATCTGTGTCCATACATTATAACCCCTCCCCTGATCTGTGTCCATACGTTATAACTCCTCCCCTGAACTGTGTCCATACATTATAACCCCTCCCCTGATCTGTGTCCATACGTTATAACTCCTCCCCTGATCTGCATACATATGTTATAACTCCTCCCCTGATCTGTGTCCATATGTTATAACTCCTCCCCTGATCTGTGTCCATACGTTATAACTCCTCCCTGATCTGCATCCATACATTATAACCCCTCCCCAGATCTGTGTCCATTCATTATAACTCCTCCCCTGATCAATGTCCATATGTTATAACTCCTACCCCTACATGCATCATACATTATAACTCCTCAACCTCCATGCATAATATGTTATAACTCCTCCCCTGATCTGTGTCCATACATTATAACTCCTCCCCTGATCTGTATCCATACATTATAACTCCTCCCCTGATCTGTGTCCATACATTCTAACTCCTCCCCTGATCTGTGTCCATACATTCTAACTCCTCCCCTGATCTGTGTCCATACGTTATAACTCCTCCCCTGATCTGTGTCCATATGTTCTAACTCCTCCCCTGATCTGTGTCCATACGTTATAACTCCTCCCCTGATCTGTGTCCATACGTTATAACTCCTCCCCTGATCTGTGTCCATACGTTATAACTCCTCCCCTGATCTGCGTCCATACGTTATAACTCCTCCCCTGATCTGTGTCCATACGTTATAACTCCTCCCCTGATCTGTGTCCATACGTTATAACTCCTCCCCTGATCTGTGACCATACGTTATAACTCCTCCCCTGATCTGCATCTATACGTTATAACTCCTCCCCCTACATGCAAACATTATAACGCCACCTCCTACATCCATCATATGTTATAACTCCTCCCCTACATGCATTATACAGTATAACTCCTCCCCCTACATTCATTGTATATTATAACCCCTCCCCCGATCTGGGTCCATATGTTATAACTCCTCCCCCTACATGCATCAAACATTATAATTCCTCCCCCTTAATGTATAATATGTTATAACTCCTCCCCTGATCTGTGTCCATACGTTATAACTCCTCCCCTGATCTGTGTCCATACTTTATAACTCCTCCCCTGATCTGTGTCCATACATTATAACTCCTCCCCTAATCTGTGTCCATACGTTATAACTCCTCCCCTGATCTGTGTCCATACGTTATAACTCCTCCACTGATCTGTGTCCATACATTATAACTCCTCCCCTGATCTGTGTCCATACCTTATAACTCCTCCACTGATCTGTGTCCATACATTATAACTCCTCCCCTGATCTGTGTCCATACATTATAACTCCTCCCCTGATCTGTGTCCATACATTATAACTCCTCCCCTGATCTGTGTCTATACGTTATAACTCCTCCCCTGATCTGCGTCCATACGTTATAACTCCTCCCCTGATCTGTGTCCATACATTATAACTCCTCCCCTGATCTGTGTCCATACATTATAACTCCTCCCCTGATCTGTGTCCATACATTATAACTCCTCCCCTAATCTGTGTCCATACGTTATAACTCCTCCCCTGATCTGTGTCCATACGTTATAACTCCTCCCCTGATCTGTGTCCATACGTTATAACTCCTCCCCTGATCTGTGTCCACACATTATAACTCCTCCCCTGATCTGTGTCCATACATTATAACCCCTCCCCTGATCTGTGTCCATACGTTATAACTCCTCCCCTGATCTGTGTCCATACGTTATAACTCCTCCCCTGATCTGTGTCCATACGTTATAACTCCTCCCCTGATCTGTGTCCATACATTATAACCCCTCCCCTGATCTGTGTCCATACATTATAACCCCTCCCCTGATCTGTGTCCATACGTTATAACTCCTCCCCTGATCTGTGTCCATACGTTATAACTCCTCCCCTGATCTGCATACATATGTTATAACTCCTCCCCTGATCTGTGTCCATACGTTATAACTCCTCCCCTGATCTGCATCCATACATTATAACCCCTCCCCAGATCTGTGTCCATTCATTATAACTCCTCCCCTGATCAATGTCCATATGTTATAACTCCTACCCCTACATGCATCATACATTATAACTCCTCCCCCTCCATGCATAATATGTTATAACTCCTCCCCTGATCTGTGTCCATACATTATAACTCCTCCCCTGATCTGTATCCATACATTATAACTCCTCCCCTGATCTGTGTCCATACATTATAACTCCTCCCCTGATCTGTGTCCATACATTATAACTCCTCCCCTGATCTGTGTCCATACGTTCTAACTCCTCCCCTGATCTGTGTCCATACATTATAACCCCTCCCCTGATCTGTGTCCATACGTTATAACTCCTCCCCTGAACTGTGTCCATACATTATAACTCCTCCCCTGATCTGTGTCCATACATTATAACTCCTCCCCTGATCTGTGTCCATATGTTCTAACTCCTCCCCTGATCTGTGTCCATACATTCTAACTCCTCCCCTGATCTGTGTCCATACGTTATAACTCCTCCCCTGATCTGTGTCCATATGTTCTAACTCCTCCCCTGATCTGTGTCCATACGTTATAACTCCTCCCCTGATCTGTGTCCATATGTTCTAACTCCTCCCCTGATCTGCGTCCATACGTTATAACTCCTCCCCTGATCTGTGTCCATACGTTATAACTCCTCCCCTGATCTGTGTCCATACGTTATAACTCCTCCCCTGATCTGTGTCCATACGTTATAACTCCTCCCCTGATCTGTGACCATACGTTATAACTCCTCCCCTGATCTGCATACATATGTTATAACTCCTCCCCTGATCTGCATCTATACGTTATAACTCCTCCCCCTACATGCAAACATTATAACGCCACCTCCTACATCCATCATATGTTATAACTCCTCCCCTACATGCATTATACAGTATAACTCCTCCCCCTACATTCATTGTATATTATAACCCCTCCCCCGATCTGGGTCCATATGTTATAACTCCTCCCCCTACATGCATCAAACATTATAATTCCTCCCCCTTAATGTATAATATGTTATAACTCCTCCCCTGATCTGTGTCCATACCTTATAACTCCTCCCCTGATCTGTGTCCATACTTTATAACTCCTCCCCTGATCTGTGTCCATACATTATAACCCCTCCCCTGATCTGTGTCCATACGTTATAACTCCTCCCCTGATCTGTGTCCATACTTTATAACTCCTCCACTGATCTGCGTCCATACATTATAACTCCTCCCCTGATCTGTGTCCATACATTATAACTCCTCCCCTGATCTGTGTCCATACATTATAACTCCTCCCCTGATCTGTGTCCATACATTATAACTCCTCCCCTGATCTGTGTCCATACATTATAACTCCTCCCCTAATCTGTGTCCATACGTTATAACTCCTCCCCTGATCTGTGTCCATACATTATAACCCCTCCCCTGATCTGTGTCCATACGTTATAACTCCTCCCCTGATCTGTGTCCATACGTTATAACTCCTCCCCTGATCTGTGTCCATACGTTATAACTCCTCCCCTGATCTGTGTCTATACGTTATAACTCCTCCCCTGATCTGCGTCCATACGTTATAACTCCTCCCCTGATCTGTGTCCATACGTTATAACTCCTCCCCTGATCTGTGTCCATACATTATAACCCCTCCACAGATCTGTGTCCATACGTTATAACTCCTCCCCTGATCTGTGTCCATAAATTATAACTCCTCCCCTGATCTGTGTCCACACATTATAACTCCTCCCCTGATCTGTGTCCATACATTATAACTCCTCCCCTGATCTGTGTCCATACATTATAACCCCTCCCCTGATCTGTGTCCATACGTTATAACTCCTCCCCTGATCTGTGTCCATACGTTATAACTCCTCCCCTGATCTGTGTCCATACATTATAACTCCTCCCCTGATCTGTGTCCATACATTATAACTCCTCCCCTGATCTGTGTCCATACATTATAACCCCTCCCCTGATCTGTGTCCATACGTTATAACTCCTCCCCTGATCTGTGTCCATACGTTATAACTCCTCCCCTGATCTGTGTCCATACATTATAACTCCTCCCCTGATCTGTGTCCATACGTTATAACTCCTCCCCTGATCTGTGTCCATACATTATAACCCCTCCCCTGATCTGTGTCCATATGTTATAACTCCTCCCCTGATCTGTGTCCATACGTTATAACTCCTCCCCTGATCTGCATACATATGTTATAACTCCTCCCCTGATCTGTGTCCATATGTTATAACTCCTCCCCTGATCTGCATCCATACATTATAACCCCTCCCCAGATCTGTGTCCATACATTATAACCCCTCCCCTGATCAATGTCCATATGTTATAACTCCTACCCCTACATGCATCATACATTATAACTCCTCCCCCTCCATGCATAATATGTTATAACTCCTCCCCTGATCTGTGTCCATACATTATAACTCCTCCCCTGATCTGTGTCCATACATTATAACTCCTCCCCTGATCTGTGTCCATACGTTATAACTCCTCCCCTGATCTGTGTCCATACGTTATAACTCCTCCCCTGATCTGTCCATATGTTATAACTCCTCCCCTGATCTGTGTCCATACATTATAACTCCTCCCCTGATCTGTGTCCATATGTTATAACTCCTCCCCTGATCTGTGTCCATACGTTATAACTCCTCCCATGATCTGTGTCAATACGTTATAACTCCTCCCCTGATCTGTGTCCATACGTTATAACTCCTCCCCTGATCTGTGTCCATACATTATAACCCCTCCCCAGATCTGTGATCATACGTTATAACTCCTCCCCTGATCTGCGTCCATACGTTATAACTCCTCCCCTGATCTGTGTCCATACATTATAACCCCTCCCCTGATCTGTGTCCATACGTTATAACTCCTCCCCTGATCTGCGTCCATACGTATGGCTAAGAGAGTGAAGGGGT
This sequence comes from Aquarana catesbeiana, assembly GCF_042186555.1. Classification (NCBI taxonomy): domain Eukaryota; kingdom Metazoa; phylum Chordata; class Amphibia; order Anura; family Ranidae; genus Aquarana; species Aquarana catesbeiana. Next base: position 743,713,369 of record NC_133326.1, on the reverse strand, counting down.
CAGCAGTATGTAATGTACAGCACAGAGAGTGAAGGGGTCAGGAGTATAGAATGTACAGCACAGAGGGTGAAGGGGTCAGGAGTATGGAATGTACAGCACAGAGGGTGAAGGGGTCAGGAGTATGTATTGTACAGCACAGAGGGTGAAGGGGTCAGGAGTATGTATTGTACAGCACAGAGGGTGAAGGGGTCAGGAGTATGGAATGTACAGCACAGAGAGTGAAGGGGTCAGGAGTATAGAATGTACAGCACAGAGGGTGAAGGGGTCAGGAGTATGTATTGTACAGCACAGAGAGTGAAGGGGTCAGGAGTATGTATTGTACAGCACAGAGGGTGAAGGGGTCAGGAGTATGGAATGTACAGCACAGAGAGTGAAGGGGTCAGGAGTATGTATTGTACAGCACAGAGAGTGAAGGGGTCAGGAGTATGTATTGTACAGCACAGAGAGTGAAGGGGTCAGGAGTATGTATTGTACAGCACAGAGGGTGAAGGGGTCAGGAGTATGTATTGTACAGCACAGAGGGTGAAGGGGTCAGGAGTATGTATTGTACAGCACAGAGGGTGAAGGGGTCAGGAGTATGTATTGTACAGCACAGAGGGTGAAGGGGTCAGGAGTATGGAATGTACAGCACAGAGAGTGAAGGGGTCAGGAGTATGTATTGTACAGCACAGAGAGTGAAGGGGTCAGGAGTATGTATTGTACAGCACAGAGAGTGAAGGGGTCAGGAGTATGTATTGTACAGCACAGAGGGTGAAGGGGTCAGGAGTATGTATTGTACAGCACAGAGGGTGAAGGGGTCAGGAGTATGTATTGTACAGCACAGAGAGTGAAGGGGTCAGGAGTATGTATTGTACAGCACAGAGAGTGAAGGGGTAAGGAGTATGGAATGTACAGCACAGAGAGTGAAGGGGTCAGGAGTATGGAATGTACAGCACAGAGAGTGAAGGGGTCAGGAATATGGAATGTACTGAACAGAGAGTGAAGGGGTCAGGAGTATGTATTGTACAGCACAGAGAGTGAAGGGGTCAGGAGTATGTATTGTACAGCACAGAGAGTGAAAGGGTTAGGAGTATGGAATGTACAGCACAGAGAGTGAAGGGGTGAGGAGTATGGAATGTACAGCACAGAGAGTGAAGGGGTCAGGAGTATGTATTGTACAGCACAGAGAGTGAAGGGGTCAGGAGTATGGAATGTACAGCACAGAGAGTGAAGGGGTCAGGAATATGGAATGTACTGAACAGAGAGTGAAGGGGTCAGGAGTATGGAATGTACAGCACAGAGAGTGAAGGTGTCAGGAGTATGGAATGTACAGCACAGAGAGTGAAGGGGTCAGGAGTATGTATTGTACAGCACAGAGAGTGAAGGGGTCAGGAGTATGGAATGTACAGCACAGAGAGTGAAGGGGTCAGGAGTATGGAATGTACAGCACAGATGGTGAAGGGGTCAGGAGTATGGAATGTACAGCACAGAGAGTGAAGGGGTCAGGAGTATGGAATGTACAGCACAGAGAGTGAAGGGGTCAGGAGTATGGAATGTACAGCACAGAGAGTGAAGGGGTCAGGAGTATGGAATGTACAGCACAGAGCGTGAAGGGGTCAGGAGTATGGAATGTACAGCACAGAGGGTGTAGGGGTCAGGAGTATGGAATGTACAGCACAGAGGGTGAAGGGGTCAGGAGTATGGAATGTACAGCACAGAGAGTGAAGGGGTCAGGAATATGGAATGTACTGAACAGAGAGTGAAGGGGTCAGGAGTATGTATTGTACAGCACAGAGAGTGAAGGGGTCAGGAGTATGGAATGTACAGCACAGAGAGTGAAGGGGTCAGGAGTATGGAATGTAGAGCACAGAGAGTGAAGGGGTCAGGAGTATGTAATGTACAGCACAGAGGGTGAAGGGGTCAGGAGTATGGAATGTAGAGCACAGAGAGTGAAGGGGTCAGGAGTATGTAATGTACAGCACAGAGAGTGAAGGGGTCAGGAGTATGGAATGTACAGCACAGAGAGTGAAGGGGTCAGGAGTATGGAATGTACAGCACAGAGCGTGAAGGGGTCAGGAGTATGGAATGTACAGCACAGAGGGTGTAGGGGTCAGGAGTATGGAATGTACAGCACAGAGGGTGAAGGGGTCAGGAGTATGGAATGTACAGCACAGAGAGTGAAGGGGTCAGGAGTATGTAATGTACAGCACAGAGAGTGAAGGGGTCAGGAGTATGTAATGTACAGCACAGAGGGTGAAGGGGTCAGGAGTAGGGAATGTAGAGCACAGAGAGTGAAGGGGTCAGGAGTATGTAATGTACAGCACAGAGAGTGAAGGGGTCAGGAATATGGAATGTACTGAACAGAGAGTGAAGGGGTCAGGAGTATTTATTGTACAGCACAGAGAGTGAAGGGGTCAGGAGTATGGAATGTACAGCACAGAAAGTGAAGGGGTCAGGAGTATGGAATGTAGAACACAGAGAGTGAAGGGGTCAGGAGTATGTAATGTAAAGCACAGAGGGTGAAGGGGTCAGGAGTATGGAATGTAGAGCACAGAGAGTGAAGGGGTCAGGAGCATGTAATGTACAGCACAGAGAGTGAAGGGGTCAGGAGTATGGAATGTACAGCACAGAGAGTGAAGGGGTCAGGAGTATGTAATGTACAGCATAGAGAGTGAAGGGGTCAGGAGTATGTAATGTACAGCACAGAGTGTGAAGGGGTCAGGAGTATGGAATGTAGAGCACAGAGAGTGAAGGGGTCAGGAGTATGTAATGTACAGCACAGAGAGTGAAGGGGTCAGGAGTATGGAATGTACAGCACAGAGAGTGAAGGGGTCAATAATATGGAATGTACTGAAAAGAGAGTGAAGGGGTCAGGAGTATGTATTGTACAGCACACAGAGTGAAGGGGTCAGGAGTATGTATTGTACAGCACAGAGAGTGAAGGGGTCAGGAGTATGGAATGTACAGCACAGAGAGTGAAGGGGTCAGGAGTATGGAATGTACAGCACAGAGAGTGAAGGGGTCAGGAATATTGAATGTACTGAACAGAGAGTGAAGAGGTCAGGAGTATATATTGTACAGCACAGAGGGTGAAGGGGTCAGGAGTATGTATTGTACAGCACAGCGGGTGAAGGGGTCAGGAGTATGTAATGTACAGCACAGAGAGTGAAGGGGTCAGGAGTATGGAATGTACAGCACAGAGGGTGAAGGGGTCAGGTGTATTGAATGTACAGCACAGAGGGTGAAGGGGTCAGGAGTATGGAATGTACAGCACAGAGAGTGAAGCGGTCAGGAGTATGGAATGTACAGCACAGAGAGTGAAGGTGTCAGGAGTATGGAATGTACAGCACAGAGAGTGAAGAGGTCAGGAGTATGTATTGTACAGCACAGAGAGTGAAGGGGTCAGGAGTATGAAATGTACAGCACAGAGAGTGAAGGGGTCAGGAGTATGGAATGTACAGCACAGAGAGTGAAGGGGTCAGGAATATTGAATGTACTGAACAGAGAGTGAAGGTGTCAGGAGTATGGAATGTACAGCACAGAGAGTGAAGAGGTCAGGAGTATGTATTGTACAGCACAGAGAGTGAAGGGGTCAGGAGTATGAAATGTACAGCACAGAGAGTGAAGGGGTCAGGAGTATGTATTGTACAGCACAGAGAGTGAAGGGGTCAGGAGTATGTAATGTACAGCACAGAGAGTGAAGGGGTCAGAAGTATGGAATGTACAGCACAGAGAGTGAAGGGGTCAGGAGTATGTATTGTACAGCACAGAGAGTGAAGGGGTCAGGAGTATGTAATGTACAGCACAGAGAGTGAAGGGGTCAGAAGTATGGAATGTACAGCACAGAGGGTGAAGGGGTCAGGAGTATGGAATGTACAGCACAGAGAGTGAAGGGGTCAGGAGTATGGAATGTACAGCAAAGAGAGTGAAGGGTCAGGAGTATGGACTGTACAGCACAGAGAGTGAAGGGGTCAGGAGTATGGAATGTACAGCACAGAGAGTGAAGTTGTCAGGAGTATGGAATGTACAGCACAGAGAGTGAAGGGGTCAGGAGTATGTAATGTACAGCACAGAGGGTGAAGGGGTCAGGAGTATGAAATGTACAGCACAGAGAGTGAAGGGGTCAGGAGTATGGAATGTACAGCACAGAGAGTGAAGGGGTCACGAGTATGGAATGTTCAGTACAGAGAGTGAAGGGGTCAAGAGTATGTAATTTATAGCACAGAGAGTGAAGGGGTCAGCAGTATGTAATGTACAGCACAGAGGGTGAAGGGGTCAGGAGTATGGAATGTACAGCACAGAGGGTGAAGGGGTCAGGAGTATGGAATGTACAGCACAGAGAGTGAAGGGGTCAGGAGTATGTAATGTACAGCACAGAGACTGAAAGGGTCAGGAGTATGTAATGTACAGCACAGAGAGTGAAGGGGTCAGGAGTATGTAATGTACAGCAAAGAGGATGAAGGGGTCAGGAGTATGTAATGTACAGCACAGAGGGTGAAGGGGTCAGGAGTATGGAATGTACAGCACAGAGAGTGAAGGGGTCAGGAGTATGGAATGTACTGAACAGAGAGTGAAGGGGTCAGGAGTATGTATTGTACAGCACAGAGGGTGAAGGGATCAGGAGTATGTAATGTACAGCACAGAGAGTGAAGGGGTCAGGAGTATGGAATGTACAGCACAGAGAGTGAAGGGGTCAGGAATATTGAATGTACTGAACAGAGAGTGAAGGGGTCAGGAGTATGTATTGTACAGCACAGAGGGTGAAGGGGTCAGGAGTATGTATTGTACAGCACAGAGGGTGAAGGGGTCAGGAGTATGTAATGTACAGCACAGAGAGTGAAGGGGTCAGGAGTATGGAATGTACAGCACAGAGGGTGAAGGGGTCAGGAGTATGGAATGTACAGCACAGAGAGTGAAGGGGTCAGGAGTATGTAATGTACAGCACAGAGAGTGAAGGGGTCAGGAGTATGGAATGTACAGCACAGAGAGTGAAGGGGTCAGGAGTATGTAATGTACAGCACAGAGGGTGAAGGGGTCAGGAGTATGTAATGTACAGCACAGAGGGTGAAGGGGTCAGGAGTATGGAATGTACAGCACAGAGAGTGAAGGGGTCAGGAGTATGGAATGTACTGAACAGAGAGTGAAGGGGTCAGGAGTATGTATTGTACAGCACAGAGGGTGAAGGGGTCAGGAGTATGGAATGTACAGCACAGAGAGTGAAGGGGTCAGGAATATTGAATGTACTGAACAGAGAGTGAAGGGGTCAGGAGTATGTATTGTACAGCACAGAGGGTGAAGGGGTCAGGAGTATGTATTGTACAGCACAGAGGGTGAAGGGGTCAGGAGTATGTAATATACAGCACAGAGAGTGAAGGGGTCAGGAGTATGGAATGTACAGCACAGAGAGTGAAGGGGTCAGGAGTATGGAATGTACAGCACAGAGGGTGAAGGGGTCAGGTGTATTGAATGTACAGCACAGAGGGTGAAGGGGTCAGGAGTATGGAATGTACAGCACAGAGAGTGAAGCGGTCAGGAGTATGTAATGTACAGCACAGAGAGTGAAGGTGTCAGGAGTATGGAATGTACAGCACAGAGAGTGAAGGGGTCAGGAGTATGTATTGTACAGCACAGAGAGTGAAGGGGTCAGGAGTATGGAATGTACAGCACAGAGAGTGAAGGGGTCAGGAGTATGGAATGTACAGCACAGAGAGTGAAGGGGTCAGGAATATTGAATGTACTGAACAGAGAGTGAAGGGATCAGGAGTATGTATTGTACAGCACAGAGGGTGAAGGGTTCAGGAGTATGTAATGTACAGCACAGAGAGTGAAGGGGTCAGGAGTATGGAATGTACAGCACAGAGGGTGAAGGGGTCAGGTGTATTGAATGTACAGCACAGAGGGTGAAGGGGTCAGGAGTATGGAATGTACAGCACAGAGAGTGAAGCGGTCAGGAGTATGTAATGTACAGCACAGAGAGTGAAGGGGTCAGGAGTATGTATTGTACAGCACAGAGAGTGAAGGGGTCAGGAGTATGTAATGTACAGCACAGAGAGTGAAGGGGTCAGAAGTATGGAATGTACAGCACAGAGAGTGAAGGGGTCAGGAGTATGTATTGTACAGCACAGAGAGTGAAGGGGTCAGGAGTATGTAATGTACAGCACAGAGAGTGAAGGGGTCAGAAGTATGGAATGTACAGCACAGAGGGTGAAGAATTCAGGAGTATGGAATGTACAGCACAGAGAGTGAAGGGGTCAGGAGTATGGAATGTACAGCATAGAGAGTGAAGGGGTCAGGAGTATGTAATGTACAGCACAGAGTGTGAAGGGGTCAGGAGTATGGAATGTAGAGCACAGAGAGTGAAGGGGTCAGGAGTATGTAATGTACAGCACAGAGAGTGAAGGGGTCAGGAGTATGGAATGTACAGCACAGAGAGTGAAGGGGTCAATAATATGGAATGTACTGAAAAGAGAGTGAAGGGGTCAGGAGTATGTATTGTACAGCACACAGAGTGAAGGGGTCAGGAGTATGTATTGTACAGCACAGAGAGTGAAGGGGTCAGGAGTATGGAATGTACAGCACAGAGAGTGAAGGGGTCAGGAGTATGGAATGTACAGCACAGAGAGTGAAGGGGTCAGGAATATTGAATGTACTGAACAGAGAGTGAAGAGGTCAGGAGTATATATTGTACAGCACAGAGGGTGAAGGGGTCAGGAGTATGTATTGTACAGCACAGCGGGTGAAGGGGTCAGGAGTATGTAATGTACAGCACAGAGAGTGAAGGGGTCAGGAGTATGTATTGTACAGCACAGCGGGTGAAGGGGTCAGGAGTATGTAATGTACAGCACAGAGGGTGAAGGGGTCAGGAGTATGTATTGTACAGCACAGCGGGTGAAGGGGTCAGGAGTATGTAATGTACAGCACAGAGAGTGAAGGGGTCAGGAGTATGGAATGTACAGCACAGAGGGTGAAGGGGTCAGGTGTATTGAATGTACAGCACAGAGGGTGAAGGGGTCAGGAGTATGGAATGTACAGCACAGAGAGTGAAGCGGTCAGGAGTATGGAATGTACAGCACAGAGAGTGAAGGTGTCAGGAGTATGGAATGTACAGCACAGAGAGTGAAGAGGTCAGGAGTATGTATTGTACAGCACAGAGAGTGAAGGGGTCAGGAGTATGAAATGTACAGCACAGAGAGTGAAGGGGTCAGGAGTATGGAATGTACAGCACAGAGAGTGAAGGGGTCAGGAATATTGAATGTACTGAACAGAGAGTGAAGGTGTCAGGAGTATGGAATGTACAGCACAGAGAGTGAAGAGGTCAGGAGTATGTATTGTACAGCACAGAGAGTGAAGGGGTCAGGAGTATGAAATGTACAGCACAGAGAGTGAAGGGGTCAGGAGTATGTATTGTACAGCACAGAGAGTGAAGGGGTCAGGAGTATGTAATGTACAGCACAGAGAGTGAAGGGGTCAGAAGTATGGAATGTACAGCACAGAGAGTGAAGGGGTCAGGAGTATGTATTGTACAGCACAGAGAGTGAAGGGGTCAGGAGTATGTAATGTACAGCACAGAGAGTGAAGGGGTCAGAAGTATGGAATGTACAGCACAGAGGGTGAAGGGGTCAGGAGTATGGAATGTACAGCACAGAGAGTGAAGGGGTCAGGAGTATGGAATGTACAGCAAAGAGAGTGAAGGGTCAGGAGTATGGACTGTACAGCACAGAGAGTGAAGGGGTCAGGAGTATGGAATGTACAGCACAGAGAGTGAAGTTGTCAGGAGTATGGAATGTACAGCACAGAGAGTGAAGGGGTCAGGAGTATGTAATGTACAGCACAGAGGGTGAAGGGGTCAGGAGTATGAAATGTACAGCACAGAGAGTGAAGGGGTCAGGAGTATGGAATGTACAGCACAGAGAGTGAAGGGGTCACGAGTATGGAATGTTCAGTACAGAGAGTGAAGGGGTCAAGAGTATGTAATTTATAGCACAGAGAGTGAAGGGGTCAGCAGTATGTAATGTACAGCACAGAGGGTGAAGGGGTCAGGAGTATGGAATGTACAGCACAGAGGGTGAAGGGGTCAGGAGTATGGAATGTACAGCACAGAGAGTGAAGGGGTCAGGAGTATGTAATGTACAGCACAGAGACTGAAAGGGTCAGGAGTATGTAATGTACAGCACAGAGAGTGAAGGGGTCAGGAGTATGTAATGTACAGCAAAGAGGATGAAGGGGTCAGGAGTATGTAATGTACAGCACAGAGGGTGAAGGGGTCAGGAGTATGGAATGTACAGCACAGAGAGTGAAGGGGTCAGGAGTATGGAATGTACTGAACAGAGAGTGAAGGGGTCAGGAGTATGTATTGTACAGCACAGAGGGTGAAGGGATCAGGAGTATGTAATGTACAGCACAGAGAGTGAAGGGGTCAGGAGTATGGAATGTACAGCACAGAGAGTGAAGGGGTCAGGAATATTGAATGTACTGAACAGAGAGTGAAGGGGTCAGGAGTATGTATTGTACAGCACAGAGGGTGAAGGGGTCAGGAGTATGTATTGTACAGCACAGAGGGTGAAGGGGTCAGGAGTATGTAATGTACAGCACAGAGAGTGAAGGGGTCAGGAGTATGGAATGTACAGCACAGAGGGTGAAGGGGTCAGGAGTATGGAATGTACAGCACAGAGAGTGAAGGGGTCAGGAGTATGTAATGTACAGCACAGAGAGTGAAGGGGTCAGGAGTATGGAATGTACAGCACAGAGAGTGAAGGGGTCAGGAGTATGTAATGTACAGCACAGAGGGTGAAGGGGTCAGGAGTATGTAATGTACAGCACAGAGGGTGAAGGGGTCAGGAGTATGGAATGTACAGCACAGAGAGTGAAGGGGTCAGGAGTATGGAATGTACTGAACAGAGAGTGAAGGGGTCAGGAGTATGTATTGTACAGCACAGAGGGTGAAGGGGTCAGGAGTATGGAATGTACAGCACAGAGAGTGAAGGGGTCAGGAATATTGAATGTACTGAACAGAGAGTGAAGGGGTCAGGAGTATGTATTGTACAGCACAGAGGGTGAAGGGGTCAGGAGTATGTATTGTACAGCACAGAGGGTGAAGGGGTCAGGAGTATGTAATATACAGCACAGAGAGTGAAGGGGTCAGGAGTATGGAATGTACAGCACAGAGAGTGAAGGGGTCAGGAGTATGGAATGTACAGCACAGAGGGTGAAGGGGTCAGGTGTATTGAATGTACAGCACAGAGGGTGAAGGGGTCAGGAGTATGGAATGTACAGCACAGAGAGTGAAGCGGTCAGGAGTATGTAATGTACAGCACAGAGAGTGAAGGTGTCAGGAGTATGGAATGTACAGCACAGAGAGTGAAGGGGTCAGGAGTATGTATTGTACAGCACAGAGAGTGAAGGGGTCAGGAGTATGGAATGTACAGCACAGAGAGTGAAGGGGTCAGGAGTATGGAATGTACAGCACAGAGAGTGAAGGGGTCAGGAATATTGAATGTACTGAACAGAGAGTGAAGGGATCAGGAGTATGTATTGTACAGCACAGAGGGTGAAGGGTTCAGGAGTATGTAATGTACAGCACAGAGAGTGAAGGGGTCAGGAGTATGGAATGTACAGCACAGAGGGTGAAGGGGTCAGGTGTATTGAATGTACAGCACAGAGGGTGAAGGGGTCAGGAGTATGGAATGTACAGCACAGAGAGTGAAGCGGTCAGGAGTATGTAATGTACAGCACAGAGAGTGAAGGGGTCAGGAGTATGTATTGTACAGCACAGAGAGTGAAGGGGTCAGGAGTATGTAATGTACAGCACAGAGAGTGAAGGGGTCAGAAGTATGGAATGTACAGCACAGAGAGTGAAGGGGTCAGGAGTATGTATTGTACAGCACAGAGAGTGAAGGGGTCAGGAGTATGTAATGTACAGCACAGAGAGTGAAGGGGTCAGAAGTATGGAATGTACAGCACAGAGGGTGAAGAATTCAGGAGTATGGAATGTACAGCACAGAGAGTGAAGGGGTCAGGAGTATGGAATGTACAGCACAGAGAGTGAAGGGGTCAGGAGTATGGACTGTACAGCACAGAGAGTGAAGGGGTCAGGAGTATGGAATGTACAGCACAGAGAGTGAAGGGGTCAGGAGTATGGAATGTACTGAACAGAGAGTGAAGGGGTCAGGAGTATGTATTGTACAGCACAGAGAGTGAAGGGGTCAGGAGTATGGAATGTATAGCACAGAGAGTGAACGGGTCAGGAGTATGGAATGTACAGCACAGAGAGTGAAGGGGTCAGGAGTATGGAATGTAGAGCACAGAGAGTGAAGTTGTCAGGAGTATGGAATGTACAGCACAGAGAGTGAAGGGGTCAGGAGTATGTAATGTACAGCACAGAGGGTGAAGGGGTCAGAAGTATGGAATGTACAGCACAGAGAGTGAAGGGGTCAGGAGTATGGAATGCACAGAGAGTGAAGGGGTCAGGAGTATGGAATGTACAGCACAGAGTGAAGGGGTCACGAGTATGGAATGTTCAGTACAGAGAGTGAAGGGGTCAAGAGTATGGAATTTATAGCACAGAGAGTGAAGGGGTCAGCAGTATGTAATGTACAGCACAGAGGGTGAAGGGGTCAGGAGTATGGAATGTACAGCACAGAGGGTGAAGGGGTCAGGAGTATGGAATGTACAGCACAGAGAGTGAAGGGGTCAGGAGTATGTAATGTACAGCACAGAGACTGAAGGGGTCAGGAGTATGTAATGTACAGCACAGAGAGTGAAGGGGTCAGGAGTATGTAATGTACAGCAAAGAGGGTGAAGGGGTCAGGAGTATGTAATGTACAGCACAGAGGGTGAAGGGGTCAGGCGTATGGAATGTACAGCACAGAGAGTGAAGGGGTCAGGAATATTGAATGTACTGAACAGAGAGTGAAGGGGTCAGGAGTATGTATTGTACAGCACAGAGGGTGAAGGGGTCAGGAGTATGTATTGTACAGCACAGAGGGTGAAGGGGTCAGGAGTATGTAATGTACAGCACAGAGAGTGAAGGGGTCAGGAGTATGGAATGTACAGCACAGAGGGTGAAGGGGTCAGGAGTATGGAATGTACAGCACAGAGAGTGAAGGGGTCAGGAGTATGTAATCTACAGCACAGAGAGTGAAGGGGTCAGAAGTATGGAATGTACAGCACAGAGGGTGAAGAATTCAGGAGTATGGAATGTACAGCACAGAGAGTGAAGGGGTCAGGAGTATGGAATGTACAGCACAGAGAGTGAAGGGGTCAGGAGTATGGACTGTACAGCACAGAGAGTGAAGGGGTCAGGAGTATGGAATGTACAGCACAGAGAGTGAAGGGGTAAGGAGTATGGAATGTACTGAACAGAGAGTGAAGGGGTCAGGAGTATGTATTGTACAGCACAGAGAGTGAAGGGGTCAGGAGTATGGAATGTATAGCACAGAGAGTGAACGGGTCAGGAGTATGGAATGTACAGCACAGAGAGTGAAGGGGTCAGGAGTATGGAATGTAGAGCACAGAGAGTGAAGTTGTCAGGAGTATGGAATGTACAGCACAGAGAGTGAAGGGGTCAGGAGTATGTAATGTACAGCACAGAGGGTGAAGGGGTCAGAAGTATGGAATGTACAGCACAGAGAGTGAAGGGGTCAGGAGTATGGAATGCACAGAGAGTGAAGGGGTCAGGAGTATGGAATGTACAGCACAGAGTGAAGGGGTCACGAGTATGGAATGTTCAGTACAGAGAGTGAAGGGGTCAAGAGTATGGAATTTATAGCACAGAGAGTGAAGGGGTCAGCAGTATGTAATGTACAGCACAGAGGGTGAAGGGGTCAGGAGTATGGAATGTACAGCACAGAGGGTGAAGGGGTCAGGAGTATGGAATGTACAGCACAGAGAGTGAAGGGGTCAGGAGTATGTAATGTACAGCACAGAGACTGAAGGGGTCAGGAGTATGTAATGTACAGCACAGAGAGTGAAGGGGTCAGGAGTATGTAATGTACAGCAAAGAGGGTGAAGGGGTCAGGAGTATGTAATGTACAGCACAGAGGGTGAAGGGGTCAGGCGTATGGAATGTACAGCACAGAGAGTGAAGGGGTCAGGAGTATGGAATGTACTGAACAGAGAGTGAAGGGGTCAGGAGTATGTATTGTACAGCACAGAGGGTGAAGGGATCAGGAGTATGTAATGTACAGCACAGAGAGTGAAGGGGTCAGGAGTATGGAATGTACAGCACAGAGAGTGAAGGGGTCAGGAATATTGAATGTACTGAACAGAGAGTGAAGGGGTCAGGAGTATGTATTGTACAGCACAGAGGGTGAAGGGGTCAGGAGTATGTAATGTACAGCACAGAGAGTGAAGGGGTCAGGAGTATGGAATGTACAGCACAGAGGGTGAAGGGGTCAGGAGTATGGAATGTACAGCACAGAGAGTGAAGGGGTCAGGAGTATGTAATGTACAGCACAGAGAGTGAAGGGGTCAGGAGTATGTAATGTACAGCACAGAGAGTGAAGGGGTCAGGAGTATGTAATGTACAGCACAGAGGGTGAAGGGGTCAGGAGTATGTAATGTACAGCACAGAGGGTGAAGGGGTCAGGAGTATGGAATGTACAGCACAGAGAGTGAAGGGGTCAGGAGTATGGAATGTACTGAACAGAGAGTGAAGGGGTCAGGAGTATGTATTGTACAGCACAGAGGGTGAAGGGGTCAGGAGTATGGAATGTACAGCACAGAGAGTGAAGGGGTCAGGAATATTGAATGTACTGAACAGAGAGTGAAGGGGTCAGGAGTATGTATTGTACAGCACAGAGGGTGAAGGGGTCAGGAGTATGTATTGTACAGCACAGAGGGTGAAGGGGTCAGGAGTATGTAATGTACAGCACAGAGAGTGAAGGGGTCAGGAGTATGGAATGTACAGCACAGAGGGTGAAGGGGTCAGGTGTATTGAATGTACAGCACATAGGGTGAAGGGGTCAGGAGTATGGAATGTACAGCACAGATAGTGAAGCGGTCAGGAGTATGTAATGTACAGCACAGAGAGTGAAGGGGTCAGGAGTATGTATTGTACAGCACAGAGAGTGAAGGGGTCAGGAGTATGTAATGTACAGCACAGAGAGTGAAGGGGTCAGGAGTATGTAATGTACAGCACAGAGAGTGAAGGGGTCAGGAGTATGGAATGTACAGCACAGAGAGTGAAGGGGTCAGGAGTATGTAATGTACAGCACAGAGAGTGAAGGGGTCAGAAGTATGGAATGTACAGCACCGAGGGTGAAGGGGTCAGGAGTATGGAATGTACAGCACAGAGAGTGAAGGGGTCAGGAGTATGAAATGTACAGCACAGAGAGTGAAGGGGTCAGGAGTATGGAATGTACAGCACAGAGAGTGAAGGGGTCAGGAGTATGGAATGTACAGCACAGAGAGTGAAGGGGTCAGGAGTATGTAATGTACAGCACAGAGAGTGAAGGGGTCAGGAGTATGGAATGTACAGCACAGAGGGTGAAGGGGTCAGGTGTATGGAATGTACAGCACAGAGGGTGAAGGGGTCAGGAGTATGGAATGTACAGCACAGAGAGTGAAGGGGTCAGGAGTATGGAATGTACAGCACAGAGAGTGAAGGGGTCAGGAGTATGTAATGTACAGCACAGAGAGTGAAGGGGTCAGGAGTATGGAATGTACAGCACAGAGGGTGAAGGGGTCAGGTGTATGGAATGTACAGCACAGAGGGTGAAGGGGTCAGGAGTATGGAATGTACAGCACAGAGAGTGAAGCGGTCAGGAGTATGTAATGTACAGCACAGAGGGTGAAGGGGTCAGGAGTATGTAATGTACAGCACAGAGGGTGAAGAGGTCAGGAGTATGTATTGTACAGCACAGAGAGTGAAGGGGTCAGGAGTATGTAATGTACAGCACAGAGAGTGAAGGGGTCAGAAGTATGGAATGTACAGCACAGAGAGTGAAGGGGTCAGGAGTATGTATTGTACAGCACAGAGAGTGAAGGGGTCAGGAGTATGTAATGTACAGCACAGAGAGTGAAGGGGTCAGAAGTATGGAATGTACAGCACAGAGAGTGAAGGGGTCAGGAGTATGGAATGTACAGCACAGAGAGTGAAGGGGTCAGGAGTATGGAATGTACAGCACAGAGAGTGAAGGGGTCAGGAGTATGTAATGTACAGCACAGAGAGTGAAGGGGTCAGGAGTATGTAATGTACAGCACAGAGGGTGAAGGGGTCAGGAGTATGGAATGTACAGCACAGAGAGTGAAGGGGTCAGGAGTATGGAATGTACAGCACAGAGAGTGAAGGGTTCAGGAGTATGTAATGTACAGCACAGAGGGTGAAGGGGTCAGGAGTATGTAATGTACAGCACAGAGGGTGAAGGGGTCCGGAGTATGGAATGTACAGCACAGAGAGTGAAGGTATCAGGAGTATGGAATGTATAGCACAGAGAGTGAAGGGGTCAGGAGTATGGAATGTACAGCACAGAGAGTGAAGGGGTCAGGAGTATGTAATGTACAGCACAGAGAGTGAAGGGGTCAGAAGTATGGAATGTACAGCACCGAGGGTGAAGGGGTCAGGAGTATGGAATGTACAGCACAGAGAGTGAAGGGGTCAGGAGTATGAAATGTACAGCACAGAGAGTGAAGGGGTCAGGAGTATGGAATGTACAGCACAGAGAGTGAAGGGGTCAGGAGTATGGAATGTACAGCACAGAGAGTGAAGGGGTCAGGAGTATGTAATGTACAGCACAGAGAGTGAAGGGGTCAGGAGTATGGAATGTACAGCACAGAGGGTGAAGGGGTCAGGTGTATGGAATGTACAGCACAGAGGGTGAAGGGGTCAGGAGTATGGAATGTACAGCACAGAGAGTGAAGCGGTCAGGAGTATGTAATGTACAGCACAGAGAGTGAAGAGGTCAGGAGTATGTATTGTACAGCACAGAGAGTGAAGGGGTCAGGAGTATGTAATGTACAGCACAGAGAGTGAAGGGGTCAGAAGTATGGAATGTACAGCACAGAGAGTGAAGGGGTCAGGAGTATGTATTGTACAGCACAGAGAGTGAAGGGGTCAGGAGTATGTAATGTACAGCACAGAGAGTGAAGGGGTCAGAAGTATGGAATGTACAGCACAGAGAGTGAAGGGGTCAGGAGTATGGAATGTACAGCACAGAGAGTGAAGGGGTCAGGAGTATGGAATGTACAGCACAGAGAGTGAAGGGGTCAGGAGTATGTAATGTACAGCACAGAGAGTGAAGGGGTCAGGAGTATGTAATGTACAGCACAGAGGGTGAAGGGGTCAGGAGTATGGAATGTACAGCACAGAGAGTGAAGGGGTCAGGAGTATGGAATGTACAGCACAGAGAGTGAAGGGTTCAGGAGTATGTAATGTACAGCACAGAGGGTGAAGGGGTCAGGAGTATGTAATGTACAGCACAGAGGGTGAATGGGTCAGGAGTATGTAATGTACAGCACAGAGAGTGAAGGGGTCAGGAGTATGGAATGTACAGCACAGAGAGTGAAGGTATCAGGAGTATGGAATGTATAGCACAGAGAGTGAAGGGGTCAGGAGTATGGAATGTACAGCACAGAGGGTGAAGGGGTCAGGAGTATGTAATGTACAGCACAGAGAGTGAAGGGGTCAGGAGTATGTAATGTACAGCACAGAGGGTGAAGGGGTCAGGAGTATGGAATGTAGAGCACAGAGAGTGAAGGGGTCAGGAATATGTAATGTACAGCACAGAGGGTGAAGGGGTCAGGAGTATGGAATGTAGAGCACAGAGAGTGAAGGGGTCAGGAGTATGTAATGTACAGCACAGAGAGTGAAGAGGTCAGGAGTATGGAATGTACAGCACAGAGGGTGAAGGGGTCAGGAGTATGTAATGTAGAGCACAGAGAGTGAAGGGGTCAGGAGTATGGAATGTACAGCACAGAGAGTGAAGGGGTCAGGAGTATGTAATGTACAGTACAGAGGGTGAAGGGGTCAGTAGTATGTAATGTACAGCACAGAGGGTGAAGGGGTCAGGAGTATGGAATGTAGAGCACAGAGAGTGAAGGGGTCAGGAGTATGTAATGTAGAGCACAGAGAATGAAGGGGTCAGGAGTATGGAATGTACAGCACAGAGAGTGAAGGGGTCAGGAGTATGTAATGTACAGCACAGAGGGTGAATGGGTCAGGAGTATGTAATGTACAGCACAGAGGGTGAAGGGGTCAGGAGTATGTAATGTACAGCACAGAGAGTGAAGGGGTCAGGAGTATGTAATGTACAGCACAGAGAGTGAAGGGGTCAGGAGTATGTAATGTACAGCACAGAGGGTGAAGGGGTCAGGAGTATGGAATGTAGAGCACAGAGAGTGAAGGGGTCAGGAGTATGTAATGTAGAGCACAGAGAGTGAAGGGGTCAGGAGTATGTAATGTACAGCACAGAGAGTGAAGGGGTCAGGAGTATGTAATGTACAGCACAGAGAGTGAAGGGTTCAGGAGTATGTAATGTACAGCACAGAGGGTGAAGGGGTCAGGAGTATGTAATGTACAGCACAGAGGGTGAAGGGGTCAGGAGTATGGAATGTACAGCACAGAGAGTGAAGGGGTCAGGAGTATGGAATGTACAGCACAGAGAGTGAAGGGGTCAGGAGTATGGAATGTACAGGACAGAGAGTGAAGGGGTCAGGAGTTTGGAATGTATAGTATATAAGCACACAGGGTGCGGTAGTCAGGTGTATACTGTCGTGCTTCTTACATTGCTGTTTAGCTGTAGGAAGAAATTTCCTGTATGAGAAGCTCTGCAACCTCCTTCTCCAGACTCAGACCCCAGACAGGGGGATCAATGGATCCTCAGCTTAAAGGTGCCAACAAAGGAGAGGATGATGGACCCTCACAGGGCTGTGTGTGTTTGGGGGGAAGGGATTGTCCCCTGTTTGAGATGACACCACCAGAGTGAATGCTATTGGACCCCAAGAGCTGACAATCAGTGACCTTGAACTCTAGACCAGAGAAGAGTGACTCCTCCCACATTGGTAGAATGATGACGGCTGACATTTCTCGGAATGGAATGTCGGTGATGTTGGCAGATCACCAAACTGATTGGGGACATTTCTGTGTCATGGAACAAAGGTGACAACGTCCTCCATGAGTGCGGGGGTGGGGGGGTGAGGGTGGGGGAGAGATGAGGGTGGGGGGGGGAGATGGGGGGTGGGAGGGAGAGATGAGGGTGGGGGGGAGATGGGGGGTGGGAGGGAGAGATGAGGGTGGGGGGGAGATGGGGGTGGGGGGAGAGATGAGGGTGGGGGGAGATGGGGGGTGGTAGAGATGGGGGTGGGGGGAGAGATGAGGGTGGGGGGGAGATGGGGGGTGGGAGAGATGTGGGTGGGGGGAGATGTGGGTGGGGGAGATGGGGGGTGGGAGGGAGAGATGAGGGTGTGGGGGGGATGGGGGGTGGGAGGCAGAGATGAGGGTGGGGGGAGATGGGGGGTGGGAGGGAGAGATGAGGGTGGGGGGGAGATGGGGGGGTGGGAGGGAGAGATGAGGGTGGGGGGGAGATGGAGGGTGGGAGAGATGAGGGTGGGGGGGAGATGGGGGGTGGGAGGGAGAGATGAGGGGGAGGGAGAGATGAGGGTGGGGGGGAGATGGGGGGTGGGAGGGAGAGATGAGGGTGGGGGGGAGATCAGGGTGGGGGGGGAGATGGGGGGTGGGGGGGGGAGATGAGGGTGGGGGGGGAGATGGGGGGTGGGGGGGGGGAGATGAGGGTGGGGGGGATGGGGGGTGGGAGGCAGAGATGAGGGTGGGGGGAGATGGGGGTGGGAGGGAGAGATGAGGGTGTGGGGGGATGGGGGGTGGGAGGGAGAGATGAGGGTGTGGGGGGATGGGGGGTGGGAGGGAGAGATGAGGGTGGGGGGGAGATGGGGGGTGGGAGAGATGAGGGTGTGGGGGGATGGGGGGTGGGAGGGAGAGATGAGGGTGGGGGGAGATGGAGGGTGGGAGGGAGAGATGAGGGTGGGGGGAGATGGGGGGTGGGAGGGAGAGATGAGGGTGGGGGGGAGATGAGGGTGGGGGGGATGGGGGGTGGGAGGCAGAGATGAGGGTGGGGGGAGATGGGGGGTGGGAGGGAGAGATGTGGGTGTGGGGGGATGGGGGGTGGGAGGGAGAGATGAGGGTGGGGGGTGGGAGAGATGAGGGTGTGGGGGGATGGGGGGTGGGAGGGAGAGATGAGGGTGGGGGGAGATGGGGGGTGGGAGGGAGAGATGAGGGTGGGGGGAGATGGGGGGTGGGAGGGAGAGATGAGGGTGGGGGGGAGATGAGGGTGGGGGGGATGGGGGGTGGGAGGCAGAGATGAGGGTGGGGGGAGATGGGGGGTGGGAGGGAGAGATGAGGGTGGGGGGGAGATGAGGGTGGGGGAGATGGGGGTGGGAGGGAGAGATGTGGGTGGGGGGAGATGGGGGGATGGGGGGTGGGAGGGAGAGATGAGGGTGTGGGGGGGATGGGGGGTGGGAGGGAGAGATGAGGGTGTGGGGGGGATGGGGGGTGGGAGGGAGAGATGAGGGTGGGGGGATGGGGGGTGGGAGGGAGAGATGAGGGTGGGGGGGAGATGGGGGGTGGGAGGGAGAGATGAGGGTGGGGGGAGATGGGGGGTGGGAGGGAGAGATGAGGGTGGGGGGGATATGGGGGGTGGGAGAGATGAGGGTGTGGGGGGATGGGGGTGGGAGGGAGAGATGAGGGTGGGGGGGATGGGGGGTGGGAGGGAGAGATGAGGGTGTGGGGGGATGGGGGGTGGGAGGGAGAGATGAGGGTGGGGGAGATGGGGGGTGGGAGAGATGAGGGTGGGGGGGAGATGGGGTGGGGGGGAGAGATGGGGGTGGGGGGAGAGATGAGGGTGGGGGGGAGAGATGAGGGTGGGGGGGAGATGGGGGTGGGGGGGATGGGGGGATGGGGGGTGGGAGGGAGAGATGAGGGTGGGGGGGAGATGGGGGGTGGGAGAGATGAGGGTGTGGGGGGATGGGGGTGGGAGGGAGAGATGAGGGTGGGGGGGATGGGGGGTGGGAGGGAGAGATGAGGGTGTGGGGGGATGGGGGGTGGGAGGGAGAGATGAGGGTGGGGGAGATGGGGGGTGGGAGAGATGAGGATGGGGGGGAGATGGGGGGTGGGAGAGATGAGGGTGGGGGGGAGATGGGGTGGGGGGGAGAGATGGGGGTGGGGGGAGAGATGAGGGTGGGGGGGAGAGATGAGGGTGGGGGGGAGATGGGGGTGGGGGGGAGAGATGAGGGTGGGGGGATGGGGGTGGGAGGGAGAGATGTGGGTGGGGGGAGATGGGGGGATGGGGGGTGGGAGGGAGAGATGAGGGTGGGGGGGAGATGGGGGGTGGGAGGGAGAGATGAGGGTGGGGGGAGATGGGGGGTGGGAGGGAGAGATGAGGGTGGGGGGGAGATGGGGGGTGGGAGAGATGAGGGTGTGGGGGGATGGGGGTGGGAGGGAGAGATGAGGGTGGGGGGGATGGGGGGTGGGAGGGAGAGATGAGGGTGGGGGGTGGGAGAGATGAGGGTGGGGGGAGATGGGGGGATGGGGGGTGGGAGGGAGAGATGAGGGTGTGGGGGGATGGGGGGTGGGAGGGAGAGATGAGGGTGGGGGAGATGGGGGGTGGGAGGGAGAGATGAGGGTGGGGGGGATGGGGGGTGGGAGGGAGAGATGAGGATGGGGGGGAGATGGGGGGTGGGAGAGATGAGGGTGGGGGGGAGATGGGGTGGGGGGGAGAGATGGGGGTGGGGGGAGAGATGAGGGTGGGGGGGAGATGGGGGTGGGGGGGAGAGATGAGGGTGGGGGGATGGGGGTGGGGGGGAGAGATGGGGTTGGGGGAACGGGGGTGGGGGGGGAGATGGCGGTCACCTGCCCGGCGGTGTGAATGGAAAGTTCTGTAATAAGGACTGTCTGTGAGGCTGAGTGCAGCCAATGGGAAGCCTCTGATTGGTGAATGGGATCATTCCAGACAGTTCTTATGACAGTTCTGCCATTATGGCGTCTGATTGGTCAGATCTCGTCCTCTGATATTTATTTTCTGCTTGCATGATTGATGATTGGAGAGAAATCCCCCATGTATACTGAGTTCCAGGGCCCCACTACAAATCCCGGGGCCCCACTACAGATCCCGGGGTCCCACTACAAATCTCGAGGTCCCACTACAAATCTCAGGGCCCCACTACAGATCCTGGGGCCCCACTACAAATCTTGGGGCCCCACTACAAATTCCGGGGCCCCACCACAAATCCCGGGGCCCCACTACAGATCCCAGGGCCCCACTACAGATCCCGGGGCCCTAGTATAATTTCTGGGGGCCCCCTCTACAAATCCCAGGGCCCCACTACAGATCCTGGGGCCCCACTACAAATCCCGGGGCCCCACTACAAATCCCCGGGCCCCACTACAGATCCTGGGGCCCCACTACAAATCCCGGGGCCCCACTACAAATCCCGGGGCCCCACTACAAATCCCGGGGCCCCACTACAAATCCCCGGGCCCCACTACAGATCCCTGGGGTCCCACTACAAATCTCGGGGCCCCACTACAAATCCCGGGGCCCCACTACAGATCCCTGGGCCCCACTACAAATCCTGGGGCCCCACCACAAATCCCGGGGTCCCACTACAAATCCCAGGGCCCCACTACAGATCCCGGGGCCCTAATAAAATTTCTGGGGGCCCCTCTACAAATCCTGGGGCCCCACTACAGATCCCGGGGCCCCACTACAAATCCCGGGGCCCCACTACAAATCCAGGGGCCCCACTACAAATCCCGGGGCCCCACTACAAATCCAGGGGCCCTAGAGACAAATCCCAGAGTTGTGGGCGGAGCTATGGGGGTCATATGCACTGCGCTCTCATGTGACACAATAACTAGAGACCAACCAATCAGGAGAGCCGCTAAGTCTTCTATGTACAGAATCCGCTATTGATCACAAATGTCAATATTATTGATGAATATGAGTGAAGGGGGAGGATGGAAGGGATGGGGGGGCGGAATAGAGGGGGGTGGGGAAGAGGATAGAGAGGCAGGATAGAGGGGGAGGGGGCAGAATGCAGGGAATGGAGAAAGATGGGGGCAGAATGGAGGGGGTGGAGGGGCAGGATAGAGGGGGAGAATAGAGGGAGATAGGGGGGCAGGATGGAGGGTGGTGGTGGAGGGGCAAAATAGAAGGGGATGGGGGGGCAAGATAGAGAGGGGGATGGGGATAGAGGAGCAGGATTGAGGGGGATGAAGGGGCAGGATTGAGGGGGATGAAGGGGCAGGATAGAGGGGGATGAAGGGGCAGGATAGAGGGGGATGGGGGGCAGGATGGAGGGGAATAGGGGGGCAGGATGGAGGGGGTGGGGTGCAGTATGGATGGGTACTTTTGAGGGGAGATGTAATGCAGTTACTGGGATTGGGGGGGTTGGGGAGCAGGATAGAGGGGGATGGAGGGCAGGATAGAGAGGGGGTGGAGATAGGGGGCAGGTTGGAGGGGGGTGGGGGGCAAGATAGAGGGAGATGGGGATGGAGGGGCAGGATAGAGGGGAATAGGGGGGCAGGATGGAGGGGGTGGGGTACAGTAAGGATGGGTACTGTTGAGGAGAGATGTAATGCAGGTACTGGGATTGGGGGGGTTGGGGGGCAGGGTAGAGGGCCTGGGGGGCAGGATAGAGGGAGATGGGGATGGAGGGGCAGGATTGAGGGGGATGGAGGGGCAGGATAGAGGGGTATGGAGGGGAATAGGGGGGCAGGATGGAGGGGGTGGGGTGCAGTATGGATGGGTACTTTTGAGGGGAGATGTAATGCAGGTACTGGGATTGGGGGGCAGGGTAGAGGGGTATTTGGTGGTCTGGCAGCACAGGAATGAAGAATGGGGTGAAATGCAGACATAAAGGACGAAGCCGGTTTGGGGCGGAGCGCGCTCTTTTTCTAATTTTGGCACATTGTGGCCTTTGTGGTCAGTGGGCGGAGTCAGGATAATAAATGGGTAGAGCATTCTCTTCGGAACATTCCATAGGATAATGAATGGCTATGGGTGAGGGGTGGAGCCTCTCTGGGTGTGACCGGTGAAAGGGAACATTTGCATTCAGCTCTGACAGGATCACATTGATGTAGAAATGTTCCGGGACTAACCAGTCCGGTGAGATTCCTGATCCGGGAGAACCGGTTCCTACGCAGAAGAGCGACCTGAGAAATTCCAGGCGGAGCCGTCCTGTGTGCACCGGGGGGGACCTGCAAAGGGGTCATCAGCATTATACATGGAGAACAATCTATGAGGTCCCCTGGGTGCAGGGTGTGTATGGGGGGACCCCATACAATGGCACACTGTACACTGGGGGACCCCATACAATGATACACTGTACACTGGGGGGACCCCATACAATGACACACTGTACACTGGGGGGACGCCATACAATGACACACCGTACACTGGGGGACCCCATACAATGACACACTGTACACTGGGGGGACCCCATACAATGACACACTGTACACTGGGGGGACCCCATACAATGACACACCGTACACTGGGGGACCCCATACAATGACACACTGTACACTGGGGGGACCCCATACAATGACACACTGTACACTGGGGGGACCCCATACAATGACACACTGTACACTGGGGGACCCCATACAATGACACACTGTACACTGGGGGGCCCCCATACAATGACACACTGTACACTGGGGGGACCCCATACAATGACACACTGTACACTGGGGGACCCCATACAATGACACACTGTACACTGGGGGGCCCCCATACAATGACACACTGTACACTGGGGGGACCCCATACAATGACACACTGTACACTGGGGGGGACCCCATACAATGACACACTGTACACTGGGGGACCCCATACAATGACACACTGTACACTGGGGGACCCCATACAATGACACACTGTACACTGGGGGACCCCATACAATAACACACTGTACACTGGGGGGACCCCATACAATGACACACTGTACACTGGGGGGGACCCCATACAATGACACACTGTACACTGGGGGACCCCATACAATGACACACTGTACACTGGGGGACCCCCATACAATGACACACTGTACACTGGGGGGACCCCCATACAATGACACACTGTACACTGGGGGACCCCCATACAATGACACACCGTACACTGGGGGTACCCCATACAATGACACACTGTACACTGGGGGGGACCCCATACAATGACACACCTTACACTGGGGGGACCCCATACAATGACACACTGTACACTGGGGGGGACCCCATACAATGACATGCTGTACACTGGGAGGACCCCATACAATGACACATTGTACACTGGGGGGACCCCACCCAAAACACACTGTACACTGGGGGGGACCCCATACGACACACTGTACACTGGGGGGGCCCAATACAATGACACACGGTACACTGGGGGGACCCCATACAATGACACACCGTACACTGGGGGGACCCCATACGACACACTGTACACTGGGGGGGCCCATACAATGACACACTGTACACTGGGGGACCCCATACAATGACACACAGTACACTGGGGGGACCTCATACAATGACACACTGTACACTGGGGGGACCCCATACAATGACACACTGTACACTGAGGGGACCCCCATACAATGACACACTGTACACTGGGGGGGCCCATACAATGACACACTGTACACTGGGGGACCCCATACAATGACACACAGTACACTGGGGGGACCTCATACAATGACACACTGTACACTGGGGGGACCCCCATACAATGACACACTGTACACTGGGGGGACCCCATACAATGACACACTGTACACTGGGGGACCCCATACAATGACACACTGTACACTGGGGGACCCCATACAATGGCACACTGTACACTGGGGGACCCCATACAATGACACACCGTACACTGGGGGTACCCCATACAATGACACACTGTACACTGGGGGGGACCCCATACAATGACACACCTTACACTGGGGGGACCCCATACAATGACACACTGTACACTGGGGGGGACCCCATACAATGACATGCTGTACACTGGGAGGACCCCATACAATGACACATTGTACACTGGGGGGACCCCACCCAAAACACACTGTACACTGGGGGGACCCCATACGACACACTGTACACTGGGGGGGCCCAATACAATGACACACGGTACACTGGGGGGACCCCATACAATGACACACCGTACACTGGGGGGACCCCATACGACACACTGTACACTGGGGGGGCCCATACAATGACACACTGTACACTGGGGGACCCCATACAATGACACACAGTACACTGGGGGGACCTCATACAATGACACACTGTACACTGGGGGGACCCCATACAATGACACACTGTACACTGAGGGGACCCCCATACAATGACACACTGTACACTGGGGGGACCCGATACAATGACACACTGTACACTGGGGGACCCCATACAATGACACACTGTACACTGGGGGACCCCATACAATGGCACACTGTACACTGGGGGACCCCATACAATGACACACCGTACACTGGGGGTACCTCATACAATGACACACTGTACACTGGGGGGACCCCATACAATGACACACCTTACACTGGGGGGACCCCATACAATGACACACTGTACACTGGGGGGACCCCATACAATGACACACTGTACACTGGGAGGACCCCATACAATGACACACTGTACACTGGGGGGACCCCATACAATGACACACCTTACACTGGGGGGACCCCATACAATGACACACTGTACACTGGGGGGACCCCATACAATGACACACTGTACACTGGGAGGACCCCATACAATGACACATTGTACACTGGGGGGACCCTACCCAAAACACACTGTACACTGGGGGGGACCCCATACGACACACTGTACACTGGGGGGGCCCAATACAATGACACACGGTACACTGGGGGGACCCCATACAATGACACACCGTACACTGGGGGGACCCCATACGACACACTGTACACTGGGGGGGCCCAATACAATGACACATGGTACACTGGGGGAACCTCATACAATGACACACTGTACACTGGGGGGACCCCATACAATTACACACTGTACACTGGGGGGACCCCATACAATGACACACTGTACACTGGGGGGACCCCATACAATGACACACTGTACACTGGAGGGGGCCCCCATACAATGACATACTGTACACTGGGGGGACCCCTATACAATGATACACTGTACACTGGGGGACCCCATACAATGACACACTGTACACTGGAGGGGACCCCATACAATGACACACTGTACACTGGAGGGGGCCCCATACAATGACACACTGTACACTGGAGGGGGCCCCCATACAATGACATACTGTACACTGGAGGGGGCCCCCATACAATGACACACTGTACACTGGGGGGACCCCCATACAATGATACACTGTACACTGGGGGGACCCCATACAATGACACACTGTACACTGGAGGGGGCCCCCATACAATGACATACTGTACACTGGAGGGGGCCCCCATACAATGACACACTGTACACTGGGGGGACCCCCATACAATGACACACTGTAAACTGGGGGGACCCCATACAATGACACACTGTACACTGGAGGGACCCCATACAATGACACACTGTACACTGGGGGGACCCCATACAATGACACACCGTACACTGGGGGACCCCCATACAATGACACACTGTAAACTGGGGGGACCCCCATACAATGACACACTGTACACTGGGGGACCCCATACAATGGCACACTGTACACTGGGGGACCCCCATACAATGACACACTGTACACTGGGGGACCCCCATACAATGGCACACTGTACACTGGGGGACCCCATACAATGACACACTGTACACTGGGGGGACCCCATACAATGACACACTGTACACTGGGGGGACCCCATACAATGACACACTGTACACTGGGGGACCCCATACAATGATACACTGTACACTGGGGGACCCCCATACAATGACACACTGTACACTGGGGGACCCCATACAATGGCACACTGTACACTGGGGGACCCCATACAATGACACACTGTACACTGGGGGGACCCCATACAATGACACACTGTACACTGGGGGGACCCCATACAATGACACACTGTACACTGGGGGACCCTATACAATGACACACTGTACACTGGGGGACCCCATACAATGACACACTGTACACTGGGGGGACCCCATACAATGGCACACTGTACACTGGGGGACCCCATACAATGACACACTGTACACTGGGGGGACCCCATACAATGACACACTGTACACTGGGGGACCCCATACAATGACACACTGTACACTGGGGGGACCCCATACAATGACACACTGTACACTGGAGGGGGCCCCCATACAATGACACACTGTACACTGGAGGGGGCCCCCATACAATGACACAATGTACACTGGGGGGACCCCATACAATGATACACTGTACACTGGAGGGGGCCCCCATACAATGACACACTGTACACTGGGGGGATCCCATACAATGACACACTGTACACTGGGGGGACCCCATACAATGGCACACTGTACACTGGGGGACCCCATACAATGACACACTGTACACTGGGGGGACCCCATACAATGGCACACTGTACACTGGGGGACCCCCATACAATGACACACTGTACACTGGGGGGACCCCATACAATGACACACTGTACACTGGGGGACCCCATACAACGACACACTGTACACTGGGGGGACCCCATACAATGACACACCGTACACTGGAGGGGGCCCCCATACAATGACACACTGTACACTGGAGGGGGCCCCCATACAATGACACAATGTACACTGGGGGGACCCCATACAATGATACACTGTACACTGGAGGGGGCCCCCATACAATGACACACTGTACACTGGGGGGACCCCATACAATGACACACTGTACACTGGGGGGACCCCATACAATGATACACTGTACACTGGAGGGGGCCCCCATACAATGACACACTGTACACTGGGGGGATCCCATACAATGACACACTGTACACTGGGGGGACCCCATACAATGACACACTGTACACTGGGGGGACCCCCATACAATGACACACTGTACACTGGGGGACCCCATACAATGACACACTGTACACTGGGGGGACCCCCATACAATGACACACTGTACACTGGGGGGACCCCATACAATGACACACTGTACACTGGGAGGACCCCCATACAAATGTGACTTAGTATTTCTGTGAATGGGGCCCCTCTGCCACCATCCTGGAACTGCGTGGGGTAAACTAGAAGATGATGTTAAGATGTCGTATTGCCTTTCAAATGCTCTCAGAAGAGTAATCCAAAGGCAGATCACTCTTCAGAGGCCAACACTAGTGTGAATGAGCCCCAAATGTCTACAATCTCTATTCACTAAACAACACACTTCTATATGTTCCTCTACTGTCCTCTACTGGTCATTCACTATACAACACACTTCTGTATGATCCTCTACTGCCATCTACTGGTCATTCACTATACAACACACTTCTATATGATCCTCTACTGCCCCCTACTGGTCATTCACTATACAACACACTTCTATATGATCCTCTACTGCCCTCTACTGGTCATTCACTATACAACACACTTCTATATGATCCTCTACTGTCATCTACTGGTCATTCACTATACAACACACTTCTATATGATCCTCTACTGCCATCTACTGGTCATTCACTATACAACACACTTCTATATGATCCTCTACTGCCCCCTACTGGTCATTCACTATACAACACACTTCTATATGATCCTCTACTGCCCTCTACTGGTCATTCACTATACAACACACTTCTATATGATCCTCTACTGTCATCTACTGGTCATTCACTATACAACACACTTCTATATGATCCTCTACTGTCATCTACTGGTCATTCACCATACAACACACTTCTATATGATCCTCTACTGCCCTCTACTGGTCATTCACTATACAACACACTTCTATATGATCCTCTACTGCCCTCTACTGGTCATTCACTATACAACACACTTCTATATGATCCTCTACTGCCCTCTACTGGTCATTCACTACACAACACACTTCTATATGATCCTCTACTGCCCTCTACTGGTCATTCACTATACAACACACTTCTATATGATCCTCTACTGTCATCTACTGGTTATTCACTATACAACACACTTCTATATGATCCTCTACTGCCATCTACTGGTCATTCACTATACAACACACTTCTATATGATCCTCTACTATCCTCTACTGGTCATTCACTATACAACACACTTCTATATGATCCTCTACTGTCATCTACTGGTCATTCACTACACAACACACTTCTATATGATCCTCTACTGTCATCTACTGGTCATTCACTATACAACACACTTCTATATGATCCTCTACTGTCCTCTACTGGTCATTCACTATACAACACACTTCTATATGATCCTCTACTGTCATCTACAGGTCATTCACTATACAACACACTTCTATATGATCCTCTACTGTCATCTACAGGTCATTCACTATACAACACACTTCTATATGATCCTCTACTGTCATCTACTGGTCATTCACTATACAACACACTTCTATATGATCCTCTACTGTCCTCTACTGGTCATTCACTATACAACACACTTCTATATGATCCTCTACTGTCATCTACAGGTCATTCACTATACAACACACTTCTATATGATCCTCTACTGTCATCTACTGGTCATTCACTATACAACACACTTCTATATGATCCTCTACTGTCATCTACAGGTCATTCACTATACAACACACTTCTATATGATCCTCTACTGTCCTCTACTGGTCATTCACTATACAACACACTTCTATATGATCCTCTACTGTCATCTACAGGTCATTCACTATACAACACACTTCTATATGATCCTCTACTGTCATCTACTGGTCATTCACTACACAACACACTTCTATATGATTCTCTACTGTCCTCTACTGGTCATTCACTATACAACACACTTCTATATGATCCTCTACTGCCCTCTACTGGTCATTCACTACACAACACACTTCTATATGATCCTTTACTGCCCTCTACTGGTCATTCACTATACAACACACTTCTATATGATCCTCTACTGCCATCTACTGGTCATTCACTATACAACACACTTCTATTTGATCCTCTACTGCCCTCTACTGGTCATTCACTATACAACACACTTCTATATGATCCTCTACTGCCCTCTACTGGTCATTCACTACACAACACACTTCTATATGATCCTCTACTGCCCTCTACTGGTCATTCACTATACAACACACTTCTATATGATCCTCTACTGCCATCTACTGGTCATTCACTATACAACACACTTCTATATGATCCTCTACTGTCATCTACAGGTCATTCACTATACAACACACTTCTATATGATCCTCTACTGTCCTCTACTGGTCATTGACTACACAACACACTTCTATATGATCCTCTACTGTCCTCTACTGGTCATTGACTACACAACACACTTCTATATGATCCTCTACTGCCCTCTACTGGTCATTCACTATACAACACACTTCTATATGATCCTCTACTGTCCTCTACTGGTCATTCACTATACAACACACTTCTATATGATCCTCTACTGCCATCTACTGGTCATTCTCTATACAACACACTTCTATATGATCCTCTACTGCCATCTACTGGTCATTCTCTATACAACACACTTCTATATGATCCTCTACTGCCATCTACTGGTCATTCACTATACAACATACTTCTATATGATCCTCTACTGTCCTCTACTGGTCATTCACTATACAACGCACTTCTATATGATCCTCTACTGCCCTCTACTGGTCATTCACTATACAACACACTTCTATATGATCCTCTACTGCCCTCTACTGGTCATTCACTATACAACACACTTCTATATGATCCTCTACTGCCCTCTACTGGTCATTCACTATACAACACACTTCTATATGATCCTCTACTGTCATCTACTGGTCATTCACTATACAACACACTTCTATATGATCCTCTACTTTCACCTACTGGTCATTCACTATACAACACACTTCTATATGATCCTCTACTGTCCTCTACTGGCCATTCACTATACAACACACTTCTATATGATCCTCTACTGCCATCTACTGGTCATTCTCTATACAACACACTTCTATATGATCCTCTACTATCCTCTACTGGTCATTCACTATACAACACACTTCTATATGATCCTCTACTGCCCTCTACTGGTCATTCACTATACAACACTATATTGCTGGGGGAGCACATTGCAATGGCTTCTATCCTAAAGGCTTCTATCTCTAAGTGATTCTTTCTACAAGTGATGCACTTCAATCTCTGCACTTCATCGATTGCACGAAGCAAACAAATATAGCAAACTGCACTGGAAAGCACCTAACAGACTGCAGGTGACCCTTCCTCTCTATTAAGCCCTCCTGTAACATGCACTCTCTACCACTTCTTCTGACACTCGTGTCCTCTCTCCTCAAACTCTCTCACCTTCACCCCCCCTCTCCACCCGCCTGCTTATACAGATCACCCTGCCTTCTGTCTTCTCCCTACTACTGCTCCTACCAACTCTTGCTCATTCTACATCCATACACTGATAAAACCTCCAGTACTCTGAGACATGCCCCTTCACATAAATCACATTCCCACATGACCTCTCTCACCCTCCTGCTTCTCCTAATCTCTGGTGACATATCCCCAAACCCTGGGCCACCATCATCTGTCTTTGCCCAACGCTCCCATTCCCCTACACCCTCTGGCAGGAGCCGTAACCCACAGAACTTGGTCTCTATTCCTCTTTCCAAAACCAGCCCCCCCTTTTCCTGTGCCCTTTGGAATGCACGTTCTGTCTGCAACAAACTCACCGCCCTTCACGACCTCTTTTTTACAAATTCCTTTAACCTACTTGCCATTACTGAAGCCTGGCTTCATGAATCAGATACTGCTTCTCCTGCTTCCCTCTCCCATGGAGGCCTTCTCTGGACACACTCCCCCAGACCAAGTGGACTGAAGGGAGGTGGCGTGGGAATCCTTCTAGCCCCATGCACCACCTATCAGGTACTTCACCCACCTCCCTCTCTGACACTCTCCTCTTTTGAGGCACATTGCATTCGTCTTTTCTCTCCCATTTCTCTAAGAATTGCTGTCATCTACTGGCCCCCTGGACTAGTATCAGCCTTTCTTGATGACTTCTCTGCCTGGTTACCCTACTTTCTCTCTTCTGAAATCCCCACAATTAATCTAGGGGACTTCAACATCCCTGTCAACATTAACACTACTAATACTTCTAAACTTCTCAGTCTAACCTCATCGCTTGACCTGAAGCAATGGATACAGGCTCCTACCCACTCCAACGGCAACACCCTTGACCTTGCCTTCTCCTATCTGTGCACTCCGTGCAACCTTTCCAACAATCCACTCCCACTCTCTGATCACCACCTTATTAGTTTTGCTCTCTCCCTGTCTTCCACCTCTTCTCCCTCCAACCGCCTAACAATTACACGTAGAAACCTTCGCCACCTCAACCCTTCTCTTCTCTACTCTGCTACTGATCACCTCTATGACAAAATCTCACCCCTGTCCTGCCCCAACCTAGACACTTTCATCTACAACAGCTCACTGTCTTCCTCCCTAGACAAGCTTGCCCCCCTCACTACACGCAGAATTAGGCCCCGACTGCTACAACCCTGGCAAACAGATGACACCAGAAGTCTCAGAAAACGTAGCCGCGCTCTTGAGCGCATGTGGCATAAGACTAAAACCCAGGAAGACTTCATACAATATAAATCTGCCCTCCTAAAATACTACTCCTGCCTTCACACTGCCAAACAGACCTACTTTATCACACTCATTAACACCTTCTCATCCAGTCCACGTCAACTCTTCTCTACCTTCAATACTCTACTCTGTTCTCCACCGCCTCCACCCACCAACTCACTCACTGCCCAGGAGATCTCTTCTCTACCTTCAACACTCTACTCTGTCCTCCACCCACCAACCAACTCACTCACTGCCCAGGAGATCGCCAATCACTTCAAAACTAAGATTGATACAATTCATGAGGAGATCACCAATGCGCAAAAACCTCCCCCATGCAACACCCCATGTCCACAGATACAATCATTAGTTCCCTCATTCAACCCTGCTACTATTAATGAGGTTGCTAAACTTTTATCTAATACTCATCTAACCACCTGTCCCCTGGATCCTGTTCCCTCGCAAATGCTACGCTCACCCTCTGACTCAATTCTACACTCTCTAACTCACATTTTCAACCTCTCCCTCTCTTGTGGCATCTTCCCAAACTCTCTAAAACATGCGCTGGTCACCCCCATACTAAAAAAGCCCTCACTGCACCCCACCAATCTCAACAACTTACGTCCCATCTCCTTACACTCCTTCTCCTCCAAACTTCTTGAAAGACTGGTCTACAACCGACTAAGCGACCATCTGACCATGATTAAACTTCTTGATCCCCTTCAGTCCGGTTTTCGCACTCAACACTCCACGGAAACTGCTCTCCTTAAACTCTCAAATGACCTACTAATGGCTAAAGCCAATGGACACTATTCTGTACTACTTCTCCTGGATCTCTCTGCTGCCTTTGACACAGTGGACAACCCCCTCCTCCTCAAAAAACTCCACTCCTTTGGTCTCCGTGACTGTACTCTTCGCTGGTTCTCATCCTACCTATCCCACTGCTCCTTCAGTGTCACTTACAACTCTACTTCCTCCTCTCCTCTTCCTTTTTCCGTTGGGGTCCCCCAAGGTTCTGTTCTTGGACCTCTCCTTTTCTCAATCTACACCACCTCCTTGGGTCAGTTGATTGCCTCCCATGGCTTTAAATATCATCTCTACGCTGATGACACCCAAATCTATCTCTCCACCCCCCAGTTCTCTCCATCTGTCTCCTCACGCATCACCAACTTACTAGCAGACATATCAGCCTGGATGTCACATCACTTTCTCAAACTCAACCTATCCAAAACCAAGCTCATGATATTTCCTCCCTCAGGTGCCACTTCCCCTGATCTCCCTGTCAAGATCAACGGCTCAACTATCAACCCATCCCCCCACGCCAAGGTCCTAGGTGTAATCCTGGACTCTGAACTAACCTTTCGACCCCACATTCTATCACTATCCAAAGCTTGCCGCCTCAATCTCCGCAACATCTCCAAGATACGCCCCTTCCTAACTAATGTCACCACAAAGCTTCTAATCCACTCCCTGGTCATCTCCCGCCTCGACTACTGCAACTCCCTCCTCATTGGTTTACCTCTAAATAGGCTCCTCCCCACTTCAGTCCATTATGAACGCTGCTGCCAGGCTCATCCACCTCACAAATCGCTCAGCGTCTGCTACACCCCTCTGCCAATCCCTCCATTGGCTGCCACTCAGTCACCGAATTAAATTCAAGATACTAACTATAACTTACAAAGCCGTCCACAACCTGGCCCCAGCTACATCTCTAACCTGGTCACAAAATACCAACCTAATCGTTCTCTTCACTCCTCCCAAGACCTCCTGCTCTCAAACTCCCTTGTCACCTCATCCCATGCTCGCCTTCAGGACTTCTCCAGAGCCTCTCCCATCCTCTGGAATGCTCTTCCCCAATCCGTCCGATTTTCTCCTACTTTATCCACTTTCAGACGATCCCTGAAAACTCATCTCTTCAGAGAAGCCTATCTGGCCCCCACCTAACAACTGTACATTTATCTTCTCAATCAGCACATCCCCCACAGTTATTACCTCTTGTATCTCTTGACCTTCCCTCTTAGATTGTAAGCTCTAAGGAGCAGGGCCCTCTGATTCCTACTGTATTAAAGTGTATTGTATTTGTACTGTCTACCCTCAAGTTGTAAAGCGCTACGTAAACTGTTGGAGCTATATAAATACTGTATAATAATAATATATGATCCTCTACTGCCATCTACTGGTCATTCACGACAAAACATACTTCTATATGATCCTCTACTGCCCTCTACTGGTCATTCACGACAAAACATACTTCTATATGATCCTCTACTGTCCTCTACTGGTCATTCACTATACAACACACTTCTATATGATCCTCTACTGCCCTCTACTGGTCATTCACTATACAACACACTTCTATATGATCCTCTACTGCCCTCTACTGGTCATTCACTATACAACACACTTCTATATGATCCTCTACTGTCCTCTACTGGTCATTCACGACAAAACATACTTCTATATAATCCTCTACTGCCCTCTCCTGGTCATTCACTATACAACACACTTCTATATGATCCTCTACTGCCCTCTACTGGTCATTCACTATACAACACACTTCTATATGATTCTCTACTGTCATCTACTGGTCATTCACGATACAACACACTTCTATACGATCCTCTACTGCCCTTTACTGGCCATTCACTATACAACACACTTCTATATGATCCTCTACTGCCCTCTACTGGTCATTCACTATACAACACACTTCTATATGATCCTCTACTGTCATCTACTGGTCATTCACTATACAACATACCTCTATATGATCCTCTACTGCCCTCTACTGGTCATTCACTATACAACACACTTCTATATGATCCTCTACTGCCCTCTACTGGTCATTCACTATACAACACACTTCTATATGATCCTCTACTGTCATCTACTGGTCATTCACTATACAACACACTTCTATATGATCCTCTACTGCCATCTACTGGTCATTCACTATACAACACACTTCTATATGATCCTCTTCTGCCATCTACTGGTCATTCACTATACAACACACTTCTATATGATCCTCTGCTGTCATCTACTGGTCATTCACTATACAACACACTTCTATATGATCCTCTACTGACATCTACTGGTCATTCACTATACAACACACTTCTATACAGTCCTCTACTGGTCATTCACTATACAACATACTTCTATATGATCCTCTACTGCCCTCTACTGGTCATTCACTATACAACACACTTCTATATGATCCTCTACTGCCCTCTACTGGTCATTCACTATACAACACACTTCTATATGATCCTCTACTGCCCTCTACTGGTCATTCACTATACAACACACTTCTATATGATCCTCTACTGCCCTCTACTGGTGATTCACTATACAACACACTTCTATATGATCCTCTACTGCCCTCTACTGGTCATTCACTATACAACACACTTCTATATGATCCTCTACTGCCCTCTACTGGTCATTCACTATACAACACACTTCTATATGATCCTCTACTGCCATCTACTGGTCATTCACTATACA
This sequence comes from Aquarana catesbeiana, assembly GCF_042186555.1. Lineage (NCBI taxonomy): Eukaryota > Metazoa > Chordata > Amphibia > Anura > Ranidae > Aquarana > Aquarana catesbeiana. The sequence continues at coordinate 743,678,137 of NC_133326.1, read as the reverse complement.
ACACACTTCTATATGATCCTCTTCTGCCATCTACTGGTCATTCACTATACAACACACTTCTATATGATCCTCTGCTGTCATCTACTGGTCATTCACTATACAACACACTTCTATATGATCCTCTACTGACATCTACTGGTCATTCACTATACAACACACTTCTATACAGTCCTCTACTGGTCATTCACTATACAACATACTTCTATATGATCCTCTACTGCCCTCTACTGGTCATTCACTATACAACACACTTCTATATGATCCTCTACTGCCCTCTACTGGTCATTCACTATACAACACACTTCTATATGATCCTCTACTGCCCTCTACTGGTCATTCACTATACAACACACTTCTATATGATCCTCTACTGTCACCTACTGGTCATTCACTATACAACACACTTCTATATGATCCTCTACTGCCCTCTACTGGTCATTCACTATACAACACACTTCTATACGATCCTCTACTGCCCTCTACTGGTCATTCACTATACAACACACTTCTATATGATCCTCTACTGCCCTCTACTGGTGATTCACTATACAACACACTTCTATATGATCCTCTACTGCCCTCTACTGGTCATTCACTATACAACACACTTCTATATGATCCTCTACTGCCCTCTACTGGTCATTCACTATACAACACACTTCTATATGATCCTCTACTGCCATCTACTGGTCATTCACTATACAACACACTTCTATATGATCCTCTACTATCCTCTACTGGTCATTCACTATACAACACACTTCTATATGATCCTCTACTGTCCTCTACTGGTCATTCACTATACAACACACTTCTAAATGATCCTCTACTGCCCTCTACTGGTCATTCACTATACAACACACTTCTATATGATCCTCTACTGTCATCTACAGGTCATTCACTACACAACACACTTCTATATGATCCTCTACTGCCATCTACTGGTCATTCACTATACAACACACTTCTATATGATCCTCTACTGTCATCTACAGGTCATTCACTACACAACACACTTCTATATGATCCTCTACTGCCCTCTACTGGTCATTCACTATACAACACACTTCTATATGATCCTCTACTGTCATCTACTGGTCATTCTCTATACAACACACTTCTATATGATCCTCTACTGCCCTCTACTGGTCATTCACTATACAACACACTTCTATATGATCCTCTACTGTCATCTACTGGTCATTCACTATACAACACACTTCTATATGATCCTCTACTGTCATCTACAGGTCATTCACTATACAACACACTTCTATATGATCCTCTACTGTCATCTACTGGTCATTCACTATACAACACACTTCTATATGATCCTCTACTGTCATCTACTGGTCATTCACTATACAACACACTTCTATATGATCTTCTACTGTCATCTACAGGTCATTCACTATACAACACACTTCTATATGATCCTCTACTGTCCTCTACTGGTCATTCACTATACAACACACTTCTATATGATCCTCTACTGCCCTCTACTGGTCATTCACTATACAACACACTTCTATATGATCCTCTACTGTCATCTACTGGTCATTCACTATACAACACACTTCTATATGATCCTCTACTGTCCTCTACTGGTCATTCACTATACAAAACACTTCTATATGATCCTCTACTGCCATCTACTGGTTATTCACTATACAACACACTTCTATATGATCCTCTACTGTCATCTACTGGTCATTCACTATACAACACACTTCTATATGATCCTCTACTGCCCTCTACTGGTCATTCACTATACAACACACTTCTATATGATCCTCTACTGCCCTCTACTGGTCATTCACTATACAACACACTTCTATATGATCCTCTACTGTCATCTACTGGTCATTCACTATACAACACACTTCTATATGATCCTCTACTGCCATCTACTGGTCATTCACTATACAACACACTTCTATATGATCCTCTACTGCCCTCTACTGGTCATTCACTATACAACACACTTCTATATGATCCTCTACTGTCATCTACTGGTCATTCACTATACAACACACTTCTATATGATCCTCTACTGCCATCTACTGGTCATTCACTATACAACACACTTCTATATGATCCTCTACTGTCATTTACTGGTCATTCACTATACAACACACTTCTGTATGATCCTCTACTGCCATCTACTGTTCATTCACTATAAAACACACTTCTATATGATCCTCTACTGCCCTCTACTGGTCATTCACTATACAACACACTTCTATATGATCCTCTACTGCCCTCTACTGGTCATTCACTATACAACACACTTCTATATGATCCTCTACTGTCATCTACTGGTCATTTATTACACAACACACTTCTATATGATCCTCTACTGTCCTCTACTGGTCATTCACTATACAACACACTTCTATATGATCCTCTACTGCCCTCTACTGGTCATTCACTATACAACACTCTTCTATATGATCCTCTACTGCCATCTACTGGTCATTCACTATACAACACACTTCTATTTGATCCTCTACTGCCCTCTACTGGTCATTCACAATACAACACACTTCTATATGATCCTCTACTGTCATCTACAGGTCATTCACTATACAAAACACTTCTATATGATCCTCTACTGTCCTCTACTGGTCATTCACTATACAACACACTTCTATATGATCCTCTACTGTCCTCTACTGGTCATTCACTATACAACACACTTCTATATGATCCTCTACTGTCCTCTACTGGTCATTCACTATACAACACACTTCTATATGATCCTCTACTGCAGGCATGTACTGGCCATCGGGAGTACCGGGAGATTCCCGGTGGGCCGATGGCTCAGTGGGCCAGTCGGGTGTGGTCCTGGATCCGCTCCTCTCTGACAGTGAGAGATCGCAATTTCACTCCTGTCAGTGTTGCCAACCTACCAGATTGAAATTTACTGACACAACACCCAAAATTTACTGGCACAGCCACGTTTTTACTGGCATTTCCAAAAGTTACAAAATTACAGTTTTAAGCACACTTTTTTGTATTTAGGCTACAAACAAGTACAAAATGCAATTAGCAATGTGATTTAAGGTAGATATTAAGGAAAAAAAAGTTCTTATTTTATTTACGATAGTAAATACGATAGGTTTAGTAGTAAGTAAGTAGCTGAGGGACAGGACTCAGGAGGACAAGAAGTGAAAATGGGCGGCACACACACACGTGAAATTGACTCTCACTGCGACACGGAGAGCAGTACAGATGATGATGACACCTCACCGACATGTCCCCTCCCGAGTCATAGGGACAGTCTCTCTCCACGCCAGATGGTCCCTTCAGTCCAAACAGCACTGACAGTCCCGCTCCCAGCTTGCCTTACCTCACACAAGGTTCTAGACGCTCGGCTCGGCTCCCTTGCACTATGACATCACACAAAACGCTCAGGCACTGATTCCACCAGACCCATCACCCGCCAGCGATGCCCAAACACACTATAGAAGGCACTCAAATGGTCTTGGCTGGGCCAAGCGTCACAGCCATGTTTTTATACTGGCAACCTTTTTCTGTCACTGGCATTTACTGGCAGGAGAAAAGTGCCCATTTTTTACTGGCTGCCAGTAAAAATACTGACGGTTGGCAACACTGACTCCTGTCAGGAGGAGCTTCTGTCATATGATGGAGAGCATGAGGCGTTATTCTCCCTCCAGCCTGCAGGGGGAGATAGACCAACGGTAGACTTTCCTTCCTCTCTCCCCTTATCAATTGTTATCACATGACTGGAGAGAGGAAGGAGAAGCTGCCTGAAAACTGTGAGTACAAGAGGGAGGGGGAGGGGGAGGACACTGATGTGAAGGGCTTCTGATGGGGGCTCTCAAAATTAAAGTGGGTCAAAGATGAGGAAGTCCAGGGCCTAATTTATGTCCCAGTCCAGCCCTGTCTACTGGTCATTCACTATACAACACATGTGTAGGGGGGTGTAGTACATAGAATGGAGGACATGAAGGGGTTAATGATGATCTCCCCCCCTCCCCCGTCTTCTCTGATTGGATCTCATGTGTAGGGGGAGGGGTGTAGTACATAGAATGGAGGACATGAAGGGGTTAATGATGATCTCCCCTCCCCCGTCCCTCGTTTTCTCTGATTGGATCTCATGTGTAGGGGGGAGGGGTGTAGTACATAGAATGGAGGACATGAAGGGGTTAATGATGATCTCCTCCCCTCCCTCGTCCCTCGTTTTCTCTGATTGGATCTCATGTGTAGGGGGGGAGGGGTGTAGTACATAGAATGGAGGACATGAAGGGGTTAATGATGATCTCCTCCCCTCCCCCGTCCCTCGTTTTCTCTGATTGGATCTCATGTGTAGGGGGGAGGGGTGTAGTACATAGAATGGAGGACATGAAGGGGTTAATGATGATCATCTCCCCTCCCCCGTCCTTCGTTTTCTCTGATTGGATCTCATGTGTAGGGGGAGGAGTGTAGTACATAGAATGGAGGACATGAAGGGGTTAATGATGATCTCCTCCCCTCCCCCGTCCCTCGTTTTCTCTGATTGGATCTCATGTGTAGGGGGGAGGGGTGTAGTACATAGAATGGAGGACATGAAGGGGTTAATGATGATCTCCTCCCCTCCCCCGTCCCTCGTTTTCTCTGATTGGATCTCATGTGTAGGGGGAGGGGTGTAGTACATAGAATGGAGGACATGAAGGGGTTAATGATGATCTCCTCCCCTCCCCCGTCCCTCGTTTTCTCTGATTGGATCTCATGTGTAGGGGGGGAGGGGTGTAGTACATAGAATGGAGGACATGAAGGGGTTAATGATGATCTCCTCCCCTCCCCCGTCCCTCGTTTTCTCTGATTGGATCTCATGTGTAGGGGGGAGGAGTGTAGTACATAGAATGGAGGACATGAAGGGGTTAATGATGATCTCCTCCCCTCCCCCGTCCCTCGTTTTCTCTGATTGGATCTCATGTGTAGGGGGGGAGGGGTGTAGTACATAGAATGGAGGACATGAAGGGGTTAATGATGATCTCCTCCCCTCCCCCGATCCTCGTTTTCTCTGATTGGATCTCATGTGTAGGGGGGGAGGGGTGTAGTACATAGAATGGAGGACATGAAGGGGTTAATGATGATCTCCTCCCCTCCCCCATCCCTCGTTTTCTCTGATTGGATCTCATGTGTAGGGGGGGGGAGGGGTGTAGTACATAGAATGGAGGACATGAAGGGGTTAATGATGATCTCCCCTCCCCCGTCCCTCGTTTTCTCTGATTGGATCTCATGTGTAGGGGGGGAGGGGTGTAGTACATAGAATGGAGGACATGAAGGGGTTAATGATGATCTCCTCCCCTCCCCCGTCCCTCGTTTTCTCTGATTGGATCTCATGTGTAGGGGGAGGGGTGTAGTACATAGAATGGAGGACATGAAGGGGTTAATGATGATCTCCTCCCCTCCCCCATCCCTCGTTTTCTCTGATTGGATCTCATGTGTAGGGGGAGGGGTGTAGTAGATAGAATGGAGGACATGAAGGGGTTAATGATGATCTCCCCTCCCCCGTCCCTCGTTTTCTCTGATTGGATCTCATGTGTAGGGGGAGGGGTGTAGTACATAGAATGGAGGACATGAAGGGGTTAATGATAATCTCCTCCCCTCCCCCGATCCTCGTTTTCTCTGATTGGATCTCATGTGTAGGGGGAGGGGTGTAGTACATAGAATGGAGGACATGAAGGGGTTAATGATGATCTCCTCCCCTCCCCCGATCCTCGTTTTCTCTGATTGGATCTCATGTGTAGGGGGAGGGGTGTAGTACATAGAATGGAGGACATGAAGGGGTTAATGATGATCTCCTCCCCTCCCCCGTCCCTCGTTTTCTCTGATTGGATCTCATGTGTAGGGGGGGGAGGGGTGTAGTACATAGAATGGAGGACATGAAGGGGTTAATGATGATCTCCCCTCCCCCGTCCCTCGTTTTCTCTGATTGGATCTCATGTGTAGGGGGGTGTAGTACATAGAATGGAGGACATGAAGGGGTTAATGATGATCTCCTCCCCTCCCCCGTCCCTCGTTTTCTCTGATTGGATCTCATGTGTAGGGGGGAGGGGTGTAGTACATAGAATGGAGGACATGAAGGGGTTAATGATGATCTCCCCTCCCCCGTCCCTCGTTTTCTCTGATTGGATCTCATGTGTAGGGGGGGAGGGGTGTAGTACATAGAATGGAGGACATGAAGGGGTTAATGATGATCTCCCCTCCCCCGTCCCTCGTTTTCTCTGATTGGATCTCATGTGTAGGGGGAGGGGTGTAGTACATAGAATGGAGGACATGAAGGGGTTAATGATGATCTCCTCCCCTCCCCCGTCCCTCGTTTTCTCTGATTGGATCTCATGTGTAGGGGGGAGGGGTGTAGTACATAGAATGGAGGACATGAAGGGGTTAATGATGATCTCCTCCCCTCCCCCATCCCTCGTTTTCTCTGATTGGATCTCATGTGTAGGGGGAGGGGTGTAGTACATAGAATGGAGGACATGAAGGGGTTAATGATGATCTCCTCCCCTCCCCCGTCCCTCGTTTTCTCTGATTGGATCTCATGTGTAGGGGGGGAGGGGTGTAGTACATAGAATGGAGGACATGAAGGGGTTAATGATGATCTCCCCTCCCCCGTCCCTCGTTTTCTCTGATTGGATCTCATGTGTAGGGGGAGGGGTGTAGTACATAGAATGGAGGACATGAAGGGGTTAATGATGATCTCCTCCCCTCCCCCGTCCCTCGTTTTCTCTGATTGGATCTCATGTGTAGGGGGGGAGGGGTGTAGTACATAGAATGGAGGACATGAAGGGGTTAATGATGATCTCCTCCCCTCCCCCATCCCTCGTTTTCTCTGATTGGATCTCATGTGTAGGGGGGGAGGGGTGTAGTACATAGAATGGAGGACATGAAGGGGTTAATGATGATCTCCTCCCCTCCCCCATCCCTCGTTTTCTCTGATTGGATCTCATGTGTAGGGGGGGAGGGGTGTAGTAGATAGAATGGAGGACATGAAGGGGTTAATGATGATCTCCCCTCCCCCGTCCCTCGTTTTCTCTGATTGGATCTCATGTGTAGGGGGAGGGGTGTAGTACATAGAATGGAGGACATGAAGGGGTTAATGATGATCTCCTCCCCTCCCCCGTCCCTCGTTTTCTCTGATTGGATCTCATGTGTAGGGGGGGAGGGGTGTAGTACATAGAATGGAGGACATGAAGGGGTTAATGATGATCTCCTCCCCTCCCCCCTCCCCCGTCTTCTCTGATTGGATCTCATGTGTAGGGGGGGAGGAGTGTAGTACATAGAATGGAGGACATGAAGGGGTTAATGATGATCTCCCCTCCCCCGTCCCTCGTTTTCTCTGATTGGATCTCATGTGTAGGGGGGAGGGGTGTAGTACATAGAATGGAGGACATGAAGGGGTTAATGATGATCTCCCCTCCCCCGTCCCTCGTTTTCTCTGATTGGATCTCATGTGTAGGGGGGGAGGGGTGTAGTACATAGAATGGAGGACATGAAGGGGTTAATGATGATCTCCTCCCCTCCCCCGTCCCTCGTTTTCTCTGATTGGATCTCATGTGTAGGGGGGGAGGGGTGTAGTACATAGAATGGAGGACATGAAGGGGTTAATGATGATCTCCTCCCCTCCCCCATCCCTCGTTTTCTCTGATTGGATCTCATGTGTAGGGGGGGAGGGGTGTAGTACATAGAATGGAGGACATGAAGGGGTTAATGATGATCTCCTCCCCTCCCCCCTCCCCCGTCTTCTCTGATTGGATCTCATGTGTAGGGGGGAGGGGTGTAGTACATAGAATGGAGGACATGAAGGGGTTAATGATGATCTCCCCTCCCCCGTCCCTCGTTTTCTCTGATTGGATCTCATGTGTAGGGGGGGAGGGGTGTAGTACATAGAATGGAGGACATGAAGGGGTTAATGATGATCTCCTCCCCTCCCCCATCCCTCGTTTTCTCTGATTGGATCTCATGTGTAGGGGGGGAGGGGTGTAGTACATAGAATGGAGGACATGAAGGGGTTAATGATGATCTCCTCCCCTCCCCCATCCCTCGTTTTCTCTGATTGGATCTCATGTGTAGGGGGGGAGGGGTGTAGTAGATAGAATGGAGGACATGAAGGGGTTAATGATGATCTCCCCTCCCCCGTCCCTCGTTTTCTCTGATTGGATCTCATGTGTAGGGGGAGGGGTGTAGTACATAGAATGGAGGACATGAAGGGGTTAATGATGATCTCCTCCCCTCCCCCGTCCCTCGTTTTCTCTGATTGGATCTCATGTGTAGGGGGGGGAGGGGTGTAGTACATAGAATGGAGGACATGAAGGGGTTAATGATGATCTCCTCCCCTCCCCCGTCCCTCGTTTTCTCTGATTGGATCTCATGTGTAGGGGGGGAGGGGTGTAGTAGATAGAATGGAGGACATGAAGGGGTTAATGATGATCTCCCCTCCCCCGTCCCTCGTTTTCTCTGATTGGATCTCATGTGTAGGGGGGAGGGGTGTAGTAGATAGAATGGAGGACATGAAGGGGTTAATGATTGTCACGGAACGCCCCACACTCCGCTTGAGTGCTTCCGTCATATACCGCTTCCTAAGTTCTGGAACACGAGTCCAATGGATCTGGCTATAGGAACCCCAAGAACTAGACAACACCAGTCTTGGAGTACATCAGAACTACCTTTATTTTGAGATCTCACAGACCTTTATACAGCAGGGATGACTCAAAGCTAACCTAATTAACATGACCTAATTTACTACAAAATGTACCCAGACCAGATGACAGTCTTGTGGGCACCGAGCTTCACACATTAATACAATTAACAATACAAACAACAATCTCCCCCCTCCTCAGCCTAGACCATTCGTCTATTAGCCAGTGCTGGTGGCTAATGTGATCAGCTCTCTCAATTAACATAAACACATGTTGATAACACCAGCATCTCCTCACAGGATGTGTCCCAGCAGAATGAATCAGTCTTATCAGCAGGGGGCTGCTGGAGGAATCCCCCCTCCCTCTTCAGGGACACAAATATACAGTAAGGAGTCCCCATACAATATATACATGACTGAGTCCGATTAATACAGTTCAGACTGGATTTCTCATTCACCTCAAATGCTAGGGCCCATAATCGGTGGGCAACAGGCTTGCACACAGTCCTCTCCAACAGCCTCCGTCCCGGCCAGGTCCGTGACATTTCTCCCCTTTCGGCAGGAGACTAACACAGGAGGAGACCCCAGACGGGTTGACTCCGAAGTTAGTCCACAGCTCCAGTCCTCTACTGCCTGTACCCACACAGTACCCCAAACAAATCATCCCAAACAGTGCATTACTCACCCAGCCATCCTCTGCCTCTCTCAGAGAACATATCTGCCGCTGGGGAGAGGCCCGGACTGGCCCTTCTCCCTGGAATCCTTTCTGCCGCTGGAGAGAAGACAGGGGGACTGGGCTCACTCCATCCTGCTGTTGGGGATCTGGGCCGACTGCCCAGCATCCCTGGGGTATACAGGTGGGGACTGAAGCCCCATCAACTGACACCAGATCAAGCTGCAGTTGTGAGGTGATGACTGCATTCTCTCCATGGATCCTGATCTGTAGCTCGCGATAGACTGCCACCTCCTCACCTTGGGCCTCCACAATTGCTGCAGGTGTGGGGCAGAGGTCTTGGACCCTCTGTCCGGTTGCCAGCACTTCTGCTGGGGGTTTGCCAGGTGGTTCCTCCTCTACAGAAACGTCTATTAAATCCCCAGTCTCTGGAATTGGTAAAAGTGTGGGGCAGAGGTCTTGGACCCTCTGTTCAGTTACCAGATCTTCAGCTGGAGAAGTTTGTTTTAACTCCGTAGATGCTGCTGGCAGAAAATCACATGTCCCTGTCAGTGTTGTGGGAGAAAGGCCGACTACCTCTTCTCTCAGGAAGGCCGAAGCCACTGTTGGTGCTGGGCAGAACACAGTGAACTTTGGCCCTGATAGCAGCTCTTCTGCTGGAGGCTCATCAGGTTGTTCTTCCTCAGCAGAAAAGTCTATTAAATCCTCTACCTCTATAACTGGTGTCTGTGGATAGAGGTTCACCATCTCCTGTCCGTGGAACTCAGAAGATGCCATCAGTGCTGAGCAGAGCGCAATGAAGTTTGGCCCTAATCCCAACTCTTCTGCTGGGGGCTCACCCGACGGTTCTTCCTCAGCAGAAAAGTCTATCAAATCCCATGTCTCTGCAACTGATGTCGGGGAATAGGGGTTCACCATCTCCTGTCCATGGAACCCAGAAGATGTTATCAGTGCTGGGCAGAGGTTAGCAGAGCTCTGCCCTGTTGTCAGCACTTCAGGTTTGGGGACGGCAATCTCCAGATTTTCCACTGCAGATTCTCTGGCATGCTGCTGGACAGGCACATTCCTCCATCCAAGATCATCCCATGCAGAAACAGGATCATCAAGGTCAGTCAGCACTTGCTGCATCCGCCATAAGACCTCCGCCTCTATAGCTGTGGGGGCAGGTTGGCAAAGCACACTATCGCTCTGCCACATTGCCGACTCTTCAGCCAGGATTTCAGGGTTGTCAGCTGGTATTTCCTGATAGTCCCAGGCAAAGGGAGCCCAGCCCTGGCACTGAGCAATGTCTAGCAGCCGTCTGTAGGCGATCTCTAGCTCCCATTCCTGAACGGCCAGAAACTCCAAATCTTCCTGTGCCCAGTGCACTTCCGAAATGTTCAGTAGCCCTTCTCTGAAATCCATGATTTCGTCCACCCGCCACTCCAAATCACTCCCAAAGTTAGGGTCCCCTGTCAGCTTCACATACAACAGTCCCAAGCCGCCGTAGCTTAAGCCTTCCGTTGGGCTGTCATCCGCTATCCAGGGACATGCTTGGGATACATGCCACCGGAGGGCTCTGTAGCTCTCATCCAACTTCATCTCTGCCCAGACCAGCCTGCTTAATTCAGCTGTCTGCTTCTTGTGTGGTTTTTCTCCCAAAAAACGCACCCGCAGTCCGTACTGCGACCAGTACCTTTCCTCGATGGAGGGGAGAACTTTTCCCTGGTGTCGCTGCTCACGGGCTAGCGCTTCCTTCCAGAGTTTGCAGCGAATAGAATCACACCATCCCAGCAGGACCTGCTCTGATACTGGTCCTCTGTGCTGTATCTGCATCTCTCGCAACCTCCTTCTGAATTCCTCATCCATGGTGGCTGGTATCTGTACCTCTCCTCTTCTGCTATCTGGACCTTGGATCCAGATGGAAGTTTGGATGTCCCAGACTGCAGGAAGCTTTCCCGCTGCTTGCCACCAATGTCACGGAACGCCCCACACTCCGCTTGAGTGCTTCCGTCATATACCGCTTCCTAAGTTCTGGAACACGAGTCCAATGGATCTGGCTATAGGAACCCCAAGAACTAGACAACACCAGTCTTGGAGTACATCAGAACTACCTTTATTTTGAGATCTCACAGACCTTTATACAGCAGGGATGACTCAAAGCTAACCTAATTAACATGACCTAATTTACTACAAAATGTACCCAGACCAGATGACAGTCTTGTGGGCACCGAGCTTCACACATTAATACAATTAACAATACAAACAACAATCTCCCCCTCCTCAGCCTAGACCATTCGTCTATTAGCCAGGGCTGGTGGCTAATGTGATCAGCTCTCTCAATTAACATAAACACATGTTGATAACACCAGCATCTCCTCACAGGATGTGTCCCAGCAGAATGAATCAGTCTTATCAGCAGGGGGCTGCTGGAGGAATCCCCCCTCCCTCTTCAGGGACACAAATCTACAGTAAGGAGTCCCCATACAATATATACATGACTGAGTCCGATTAATACAGTTCAGACTGGATTTCTCATTCACCTCAAATGCTAGGGCCCATAATCGGTGGGCAACAGGCTTGCACACAGTCCTCTCCAACAGCCTCCGCTCTGGCCATGCCCGTGACAATGATGATCTCCTCCCCTCCCCCGTCCCTCGTTTTCTCTGATTGGATCTCATGTGTAGGGGGGGGGGGGGGTGTTGTACATAGAATGGAGGACATGAAGGGGGTTAATGATGATATCCTCCCCTCCCCCGTCCCTCGTTTTCTCTGATTGGATCTCATGTGTAGGGGGAGGGGTGTAGTACATAGAATGGAAGACATGAAGGGGTTAATGATGATCTCCCCCCCTCCCCCGTCCCTCGTTTTCTCTGATTGGATCTCATGTGTAGGGGGGGAGGGGTGTAGTAGATAGAATGGAGGACATGAAGGGGTTAATGATGATCTCCTCCCCTCCCCCGTCCCTCGTTTTCTCTGATTGGATCTCATGTGTAGGGGGAGGGGTGTAGTACATAGAATGGAAGACATGAAGGGGTTAATGATGATCTCCTCCCCTCCCCGTCCCTCGTTTTCTCTGATTGGATCTCATGTGTAGGGGGGGGAGGGGTGTAGTAGATAGAATGGAGGACATGAAGGGGTTAATGATGATCTCCCCCCCTCCCCCATCCCTTGTTTTCTCTGATTGGATCTCATGTGTAGGGGGGGAGGGGTGTAGTAGATAGAATGGAGGACATGAAGGGGTTAATGATGATCTCCTCCCCTCCCCCGTCCCTCGTTTTCTCTGATTGGATCTCATGTGTAGGGGGAGGGGTGTAGTAGATAGAATGGAGGACATGAAGGGGTTAATGATGATCTCCTCCCCTCCCCCGTCCCTCGTTTTCTCTGATTGGATCTCATGTGTAGGGGGAGGGGTGTAGTACATAGAATGGAGGACATGAAGGGGTTAATGATGATCTCCCCTCCCCCGTCCCTCGTTTTCTCTGATTGGATCTCATGTGTAGGGGGAGGGGTGTAGTACATAGAATGGAGGACATGAAGGGGTTAATGATGATCTCCTCCCCTCCCCCGTCCCTCGTTTTCTCTGATTGGATCTCATGTGTAGGGGGAGGGGTGTAGTACATAGAATGGAGGACATGAAGGGGTTAATGATGATCTCCTCCCCTCCCCCGTCCCTCGTTTTCTCTGATTGGATCTCATGTGTAGGGGGGGAGGGGTGTAGTACATAGAATGGAGGACATGAAGGGGTTAATGATGATCTCCTCCCCTCCCCCGTCCCTCGTTTTCTCTGATTGGATCTCATGTGTAGGGGGGGAGGGGTGTAGTAGATAGAATGGAGGACATGAAGGGGTTAATGATGATCTCCTCCCCTCCCCCGATCCTCGTTTTATCGGATTTCCTCTTATTTCTATATTTGGTTGGGGGGGGGGGGGAAGGGAAGTTTTCGATTCTCCAGAACTTTGATTGTTGTGAAATATGGGAGGGCAGATTGTGGAGTCGGCAGTTTTCCTTTCCGGGATTTCGGGGGTGACTCGGAAGACCCCTCACCCTCCCCCGCAGTGTCTCCGGGATCATCAGACGGAGAAGATCTGACGCGGGAGGTAAGACGCAGCGTCCCGTCCCGTCAGAGGATGGCGCTCTATTGCTGCCGCTGGTCTGGTTGGTTATATGGCATCCAGATTTGGGGAAGGGGGGTGACATTGTCTGCGGGGGGGGGTGACATTGTCTGCGGGGGGGGTGACATTGTCTGCGGGGGGGTGACATTGTCTGCGGGGGGGGTGACATTGTCTGCAGGGGGGGGGTGACATTGTCTGCGGGGGGGGGTGACATTGTCTGCGGGGGGGGGGTGACATTGTCTGCGGGGGGGGTGACATTGTCTGCGGGGGGGGGGTGACATTGTCTGCGGGGGGGTGACATTGTCTGCGGGGGGGGTGACATTGTCTGTGGGGGGGTGACATTGTCTGCGGGGGGGTGACATTGTCTGTGGGGGGGGTGACATTGTCTGTGGGGGGGTGACATTGTCTGCGGGGGGGGTGACATTGTCTGCGGGGGGGGTGACATTGTCTGCGGGGGGGTGACATTGTCTGTGGGGGGGGTGACATTGTCTGTGGGGGGGGGTGACATTGTCTGTGGGGGGGGGGTGACATTGTCTGCGGGGGGGGGTGACATTGTCTGCGGGGGGGGTGACATTGTCTGCGGGGGGGGTGACATTGTCTGCGGGGGGGTGACATTGTCTGCGGGGGGGGGGGAGGGGGGGTGACATTGTCTGCGGGGGGGGAAGGGGGGTGACATTGTCTGCGGGGGGGGGTGACATTGTCTGCAGGGGGGGTGACATTGTCTGCGGGGGGGGTGACATTGTCTGTGGGGGGGGTGACATTGTCTGCGGGGGGGTGACATTGTCTGTGGGGGGGTGACATTGTCTGCGGGGGGGTGACATTGTCTGCGGGGGGGGTGACATTATCTGCGGGGGGGTGACATTATCTGCGGGGGGGGGGGAATTGGGGTTTGGCCATTTAAGGGGTAACTCCGGGATATCCAATCCACTTTACTTCTCCGTTTTTGATGAACCCCCTAAAATCCCCCCCACCCTCTGAGACGATGCAAAACTCCTGAATATCCCCCAGAGACCGTCTATGATGTCACCAAAGATTGTGTGAGGAACCCACCCAATCGTTATCAACAATTTGGGGTCATCATAATGCATTCACGCTCCTTGCTCCTCCCCCAAAGTCCGCTAATTAAAGGGTAACCCCGCCCCCATGGTGGTGATACCTGACAGTATGTGGCCGTTGATCTGACCTTCCAGATGGTATTTTCGTCCATTTTTGGAGTCTCTTGTAGTTCTCCAGCTACATGGTCACATCTGGCTTGCTTGGGGGGGGGGGGGGGCATTGTAGACACAATGCTGCCCGTGTTCATTGTTCCCCAGACAATCTGAACATTCCCTCACAGGATACTTCAAGAGCAGGGATGGGTTAGGAGAAGCTGGAGGTTTCCCCATTTCACTTCTCCATAGAGAACAATCATCATGTGTATGGTCCATCATGTGATCCAGAGCCTACAAAGAACATGCCCAAAATATGCCCCTCCCCTTAGAGCCGTCAACTACTTCATCAGTGTAGGTTGCAGGTTCTGCCCTTTTTAGGCCCCCCTTCCTACTAAAGTACCCCTTCTGCCCACCCCTCTTCCCAGCCCTGGTTACTCTTTAAACAAGCTTCCTGTGTCTGACCTGTGGGGGTGCTAGTCATGGACTGGTTTCGGTCTGGTCCATTCTAGCTCTAGTCTGATCTTGGACTGGGTCTGGTCTTGGTTTTGGTCTAGGTCTGGTCTGGTCTTTGGTTTTAGTTTTTGTCTGGTCTGGTCTTTGTCTGGTCTAGGTCTGCTCTTGATCTTGGTTTTGATCTGGCCTGATCTTTTCTGATCTGGTCTTGATCTTGATTTGCATCTGGTCTGGTCGTGCTCTTGGTTTTGGTCTGGGTCTGGTCTTGGTTTTTGTTTTGGTCTGATCTGGTCTGGTCTTGGCCCTGGTTTTGATCTGGTCTGGTCTTTGGCCTGGACTTTGTCTGGTTTTGCTATTGGTTTTGGTCCGGTCTGGTCTTGTCTTTGGTCTTGGTGTGGTGTGGTCTGGTCTTGGTTTTGGTCTTGATTTTGGTTTTTGTTTTGGTCTGGTTTTGCTGTTGGTTTTGGTCTGGTCTGGTCTTTTTGGTTTTGATCTGGTCTTGGTTTTGATCATGGTTTTTGTCTGGTCTGGTCTTGGAGTTGGTTTTGGTCTGGTCTTGGTTTGGTCTGGTCTGGTCTTTGGTCTTGCTCTTGGTTTTAGTCTGGTCTGGTCTTGTTCTTGGTTTTGGTCTGGTCTTGTTCTTGGTTTTGGTCTGGTCTTGTTCTTGGTTTTGGTCTGGTCTTGCTCTTGGTTTTGGTCTGGTCTGGTCTTGTTTTTGGTCTTGGTGTGGTCTGGTCTGGTCTTGGTCTTGATTTTGGTTTTTGTTTTGGTCTGGTCCTGGTTTTGATCATGGTTTTGGTCTGGTCTTGGAGTTGGTTTTGGTCTGGTCTTGCTCTTGGTTTGGTCTGGTCTCTGGTCTTGTTCTTGGTTTTGGTCTGGTCTGGTCTTGTTCTTGGTTTTGGTCTGGTCTTGCTCTTGGTTTTGGTCTGGTCTTTGGTCTTGTTCTTGGCTTTGGTCTGGTCTTGCTCTTGGTTTTGGTCTGGCCTGGTCTTTGGTCTTGGTTTTGCTCTTGGTTTTGGTCTGGTCTTGTTCTTGGTTTTGGTCTGGTCTTGTTCTTGGTTTTGGTCTGGTCATGCTCTTGGTTTTGGTCTGGTCCGGAGGGATGGAAGTAAATATCCCATCCTGTAGTAGTACACACAGGAGCTGACTGTCAGTAAAGATGGGCGGAGGAGGGAACGGGCTCTGTGCTGTCAAGAACTATTTATAAAGTTCAGAAATATAACAGCTTCCTTTGTTGTGGCACTTTAACCTTTTCTGTCATTTTTATTATTTCGTTTTCCTCCAGCTGATAGGTGTGACATGAAAAGTTCCCATGTTCAGAATCACATGATCAGAAATGGTGAAAGGCAGCAAAAAAATGAGAGAAAAACCTCAATAGCGCCACCACCTTCTTCATCCCAACTTCCATCTGCTGAAAACTGCCTTTTACACTTCATGGCCGAGAAAATTGAGAAAGTTTGGTAACAAATTTCAGCTCTCAACAATTAAAAGTCATTTTTGGAAATCAGATTCAGCTGAGCTGGTGTCACCAGTGCGGAAAATCACCCAGAAGAACTAGAAAGGGACCTGGTATGATCCGTGTTTATTTACACAGAGTTATGGACTCCGACCTTCTCTGGTCCCAGAGTTCTCCCTGTTTACAGGAACATTGATCTGCAGAATATTACAGTCAGTTAGGAGTAAAATCAGAGCCATATATAAGATGGGATTCTTCGATCAGAAGGCTGGGATGAACCATAGATTCATCCCTGCCCTTTTTTTTGGTTCCTTATCCATCCCTGGTCTCTCTGGATGATAAATATCTCCTCGGTCCATCTCCTGGACCACAAATACCTTCTCAGTCCCTCTCCTGGATCACAAATATCTCCCCATTCCCTCTTCTGGACCCCAGATATCTCCTCAGTCCCTCTTCTGAACCACAAATTCCTTTTTGCTCTCTCTTCTGAACCCTGAATCCTCCATCGGTTTCTTCATAGATTACCTGAATAAGTGTCTGATGGGGGTTGGGGAAAGGCTCGATCCTCTGAATCAAGCTGAATGGGAACTAGAGTCTGAAGAGCCAGCTGTTCTCTCAGTCTCTCCGCTACAGGAAATCCTTGTTGGTCCCTCTTCTGTAATGAGAAAACTTATTGGTGTTACTCTGGAACTCCAAAGAAATGTTCCATTTATCTCTCTCCATCCAACAATGCAGTGGAGGTCACCCTACATCTTCAATTTATTCACTTATTTCATTTATTCCTCATCTCTAATCATCTGCTGGACTTTCCTGCATGGACCAATGTCTTTCAGAGGCTCAGAATGGAGAGTAATGCCCTATCTGTCTATCTGTCCATCATCCATTCCTCTGTCCATCTATCAGTGGTATCGATAATTCTGCAGAATTTTTTCTACAGAGGGCTGACATGTCTGCCTGTCTCTCATCCATTCATCTCTCTGTATTTGGCATGCTCTAATACATGTATGTTTTGTTTGCAATGCTCAGGGTCTTCTAGAAGACAAAGATGGAGCAGGGCGACCTCCAGAGGCTGTACTTATCAGAGGAAAAGGGTCCAGGTAATGGTGATCTGTCTGGTGATGGGGTAGTAGTAATACCTCCCATGAATTAAAGGGTGGGGTCCGGGCAATGGTTGTCTGGGTGGTGATGGGGTTGTAGTAATAATTCCAGAGTATTGGGAGGACAGGAGCCCAGGCAATAGAGGTCAGGGGGTAATGGTAATATCTCCCATGCATTGAAGGACAGGGGTCCAGGTAGTTGTCTGACTGGCGATGGGGTTGTAATAATGTCTCCCATGAATTAAAGGGCAAGTGTCCAGGTAATGGTGGTCAGGGTGGTGATGGGGTAGTAGTAATACCTACCATGAATTAAAGGGCGGGATCCGGGTAATGGTAGTCTGGGTGGTGATGGGGTGATGGTAATATCTCCTCTGTATTGGGGCCAGGAGCCCAGGCAATATGGCCTGGCTTGTGATGGAGATGTAGTAATTAATATAGTCTATATCCTGGAGGACAAGGGTCCAGGTAATGGTGGTTTATCTGGTGATGAGTTTGTAGTAATATCCTGGATGTATTGGAGCAAAGGGGTCCAAGCAATGGTGGTCTGGATGGTTAGGAGATGGAGGTAAAAGCTCCCATATCTTGAAAGCTAAAGGTCAAGGTATTGGTGGTCTGGATGGTGATGGGGTGATGGTAATATCTCCCCTGTATTGGAGGACAGGGGTTCAGGTATTGGGGGTTGGGGTGATGATGGGATGATGGTAGTATATCCCCTTTATTGGAGGACAGGGGTTCAGGTAATGGAGGTTGGGGTGGTGATGGTAGTATCTCCCCTGTATTGGAGGTCAGGGGTTCAGGTAATAGAGGTCGTGGTGGTGATGGCGGTGATAGTAGTATCTGCCATGTATGGGAGGACAGGGGTTCAGGTAATGGAGGTCGGGGTGATGATGGGGTGATAGTAATATCTCCTCTGTATTGGATGACAGGGGTTCAGGTAATGGAGGTCGGGGTGATGATGGAGTGATGGTAATATCTCCCCTATATTGGAGGACAGGGGTTCAGGTAATGGGGGTCGGGATGGTGATAGTAGTATCTCCCCTATATTGGAGGACAGGGGTTCAGGAAATGGGGGTTGGGGTGGTGATAGTAGTATCTCCCCTATATTGGAGGACAGGGGGTTCAGGTAATCGGGGTTGGGATGGTGATGGGGTGTCAGTAATATATCTTCCATGTTCTGAGCACTCGTTTCTCTCCCTCTATCAGTCAGCAGAGGACTTCAGTGGTTTGATCGGCCGGTTTCCTCTCGTGTCATCCTTCTTCTGGTCGGTTTCTGTGCCGGACTCATCATCATAAACATTGTGGTCACCGCCTCCAGCCGAGGTGAGGAAGTGGGGTCACACACATCAGTCAGATCTTAATTTGGGGTTCAGACTCACCATAGTCAGATCTTAGATTAGGGTTCAGATGTACCAGTCAGATCACATCTCATATTGGGGGTTCAGAAGCACCAGAGTCAGATCTTACATTGGAGTTCAGAAACCTCAATTATGAAAATATCCCCACATCCAGTATAAGATGAAATGGGTGGCACCCTATATTCAGTATAATACAGGACAGGTGACACCCCATATTCAGTATAATAGAGGACAGCTGACACCCCATATCCAGTATAATAGGGGACAGCTGACACCCCATATCCAGTATAATAGGGGACAGGTGACACCCCATATCCAGTATAATACGGAATGGGTGGCACCCCTTATCCAGTATAATAGGGGGTGGGTGGTACCCCTTATCCAGTATAATACAGGACAGGTGGCACCCCATATCCAGTATAATAGGGGACAGGTGACACCCCATATCCAGTATAATAGGGGACAGGTGACACCCCATATCCAGTATAATAGGGGACAGGTGACACCCCATATCCAGTATAATCGGGGACAGGTGACACCCCATATCCAGTATAATAGGGGACAGGTGACACCCCATATCCAGTATAATAGAGGACAGGTGACACCCCATATCCAGTATAATACGGAATGGGTGGCACCCTATATTCAGTATAATACAGGACAGGTGACACCCCATATTCAGTATAATAGGGGACGGGTGACACCCCATATTCAGTATAATAGAGGACAGCTGACACCCCATATCCAGTATAATAGGGGACAGGTGACACCCCATATCCAGTATAATAGGGGACAGGTGACACCCCATATCCAGTATAATAGGGGACGGGTGACACCCCATATTCAGTATAATAGGGGACGGGTGACACCCCATATTCAGTATAATAGAGGACAGGTGGCACCCCATATCCAGTATAATAGGGGACAGGTGACACCCCATATCCAGTATAATAGGGGACGGGTGACACCCCATATTCAGTATAATAGGGGACAGGTGACACCCCATATCCAGTATAATAGGGGGTGCGTGTTACCCCATATCCAGTATAATAGGGGACAGGTGACACCCCATATCCAGTATAATAGGGGACAGGTGACACCCCATATCCAGTATAATAGGGGACAGGTGACACCCCATATCCAGTATAATAGGGGACAGGTGACACCCCATATCCAGTATAATAGAGGACAGGTGACACCCCATATCCAGTATAATACGGAATGGGTGGCACCCTATATTCAGTATAATAGGGGACAGGTGACACCCCATATTCAGTATAATAGGGGACGGGTGACACCCCATATTCAGTATAATAGAGGACAGCTGACACCCCATATCCAGTATAATAGGGGACAGGTGACACCCCATATCCAGTATAATAGGGGACAGGTGACACCCCATATCCAGTATAATACGGAATGGGTGGCACCCCTTATCCAGTATAATAGGGGACGGGTGACACCCCATATTCAGTATAATAGGGGACAGGTGACACCCCATATCCAGTATAATAGGGGGTGCGTGTTACCCCATATCCAGTATAATAGGGGACAGGTGACACCCCATATCCAGTATAATAGGGGACAGGTGACACCCCATATCCAGTATAATAGGGGACAGGTGACACCCCATATCCAGTATAATAGGGGACAGGTGACACCCCATATCCAGTATAATAGGGGACAGGTGACACCCCATATCCAGTATAATAGGGGACGGGTGACACCCCATATCCAGTATAATAGGGGACAGGTGACACCCCATATCCAGTATAATAGGGGACAGGTGTCAGGGAAAATCTAAGCTTCTCCCTATAAGCATATAATTTCTTTGCGCTTATAAGCACAAAAAGCTCTCTTATATAATGCCGGGAAAGCGCGCTCCTTTATCTCTCCAAGTAACACAAACAGACGCTGGTATCACTTCAAGCTCCGTGTAAAATCCTGAACAGGTAGCCAAGTGGCTTTTATTTATACTAAACACATGGATAACAAAAGAGGCTGCTGACTTCAGAATCAGCCAATCAGACACTTGTATTCATTCAAAAGAACCAATGACACACATGCATATAATCAAATATAAAAGCAGTAGTGACGAGTGCAGACGGTGGTGTGCAAAACCATGCAGCAAGCACATGGCTTTGAACACAGCCGTGTGCACACTCCCACTGCTACCAGTGATGCGAGCCGTACTATACCATGGCCCAGTGGGCCATAATATTGTATGGTTATACTATGGTTCCCAAGGTACACAAACTTGTTTACTTAGGAGTTGAAATGCAGTCGCCATGGAGTGGCCAGTTCCTTGGAGAGACATAAACAGACATCCTTAAAAAGGTAAACAGATCCGCCGTGTCCACGGGAAGGTTTCCGCATCCAATGGTCTTCCACCAGCATCTGTATGTGAGAATACCCTCACATGAGAGTATTGCAGCAAAACAGACACTGGGGGGCATCTGACAATATACATAAATAAAATTTTCCACAACAGCTCCTCCTCTTTGTCATATCCTCCCATGTGTCCCTCGATGAATCTTGATCTTCTTCTTACACCTGGAAATGTATCAGTCCTTACAGTCCATATGAGTCCATAAAAAAGGAAAATGCGGCTTGACTTGTAGATTCTATTCTTCAGGAGGAATGACTTATAAGGAGGACACGACATGGTGAGCTGTAGTAATCGCCGGTCGATCTGGGATCCTCTGTGTCTCGTACGTGGGCTGGGCTTCGGGGCGTCTCATCTCGGTGAGGAAGATGTGGTCATCTGCTCTGGCTCTGGTCACGCGTCCAATCAGGCAACAGGAACACCTCATCACGACATATAGAAGGAATAGAAATAAAAACAACATGAGTATATATACCCCTACTTCCTTCAACCATGATCTGATGGAAAATAAAAAATCCCCCAAGTTTCCCAAACCCTTAAAAGGATTCCAACCTTCACCAGCTATAGCTCTGGCTTTGCCTTGTAGGGATCTAAACCTTATCCATATGGGCCTGAACTTTGTCACTACTATCCCTGATACAGATATAACAATCTTTACTTATGAATTCCCAGAAACCCCCTTGGACTGTGGGAACTTCCTTGTAGCTTCAACCGTTACATGAAACATCCCATCCTCAATGGATGAGAAATTGTTCAAGCGTTTCATAAGCTCAAGCCCCCACCATGTACAAGCAATTCCCTTCCAGCTGTCCCTGCCATTCTTACCTTCTCTCGCGCCATCAGATCCTCACGATCGGCCACGACATAAGATGCTGGGACGAGTTTCACCAGCACACATGAACCTCTTGCCTTACGGGAAATTACCTTATAAGCTGTAGATCCGCATTAATACCAAACTTCAGTTGTAGCACACTTGTGGGCTACCTCGTTATCCCAATACCAAAGCTGGCAAAAACCAGAGCTATTGTTAAAATTATAATTAATTTTACCCTCTATGAATGTTCTGTTAAGTTCTTTTGACAGGTGTCTGTTTGGATTTTACTAGTCTGTCAAAACTCTTCACACCAATATGAACGTCACATATAGCATGTACCGCCGTCATCGCTGGGGCACTAGTAGACCCGACCATGTGTCCTGTTCTCTTTCTTAGCTAGTTGGGATGCTTTTCATCGTTACCCTTGCCAAAATTTATTAAACAAAAAAATATAAATGAACAAAGATACTTCTCTACTCTTTTGTGGTTGATCCGCTTCTTGCAGTGTCTGGCGTGGTCTCATCCCTGAAGCTTCTTTACAATGACCCAGTCACCTGGTTGGGAAGAATGTAAACTGGTTATTGTGTCAGGGTCCAGGATGGACTCGTGAACCCTGTGGTGGACCTTTTGAAGTTCATGTTACAGTGATTGCACCCACCGCATCAGCTGAGAATGTAGGTGACAGCTAATGAGGAAAGTACAATTCTGTTTTTGGTTGACCTTCAAACAAACCTCATATGACAATAACCCAGACATCGGGACTGTGGTCACTGCATAACCTGTGCGTGGCTTACCATCCGGGGTGTAATACCTGGAACCAGTGACAAAAAGGTTCTTAGCATCTGGGATGGGAGCCTCCTTCACTGGACTACTGCTTGCTGATTCAAATTCCATCAAAGAAAGACAGTCTTGGCACAAACTTGGTTAGAATTAGAGCGGTTAGTATTATTGGTTTGAAAATGTGTCATTCTCACCACTCTCATCCCCCCTTTTCTTCCCTCCTCATTACAAACTGGAGGAAGACATGCAGGGTTTAGAATGGTGCAGAATAAAACAGTGAAATAGCCTATGATACTTTTACCTTCTTATACACCTGTACACACACTTCCAGAAACTCTTTGGACCTGAAAAGATACTTATAAACAAAGGTTCCTTCAAAGGATGGTAAACAATACAACATTCGTGTACATTGGTAAATTGTCACTGACATTCCACAAAACCGATAATAACTAAACCCCCTGTAAGTCTTAATTTCACGTTTTTACTTAAAATACAACAGCCGCGACACGCAAGAGGGCTGTCACGGGAGGTTCAAACATCTTGTTACCACATACAAACAATGAAACAAAGACAAACATTTAGATACAAATGTGGGGGAGATATTTTATAGTTCCCAAAAACGAAAAAAATAAAAACGACCAGATGGAATGCTGCCTTCATTCTTTTAGCGATAGAAAAGAATACAATTTGAAAAGCACGAGAGCATTTCAAAATCTTTGCATGGACCAGCCACACAAAGTTCAAAAACAGGCCTGTGTATTTTTAATCACACAAATGTATACTACGCATCCATCAACTCACTCAACATTACAGATTTCTGAAGCCGCAGTCGCGCTACATCAACTCCAGAGGGATACCCAAAATAGTATCCTTGGACCACCTATGTCAATCTTTCTGGGGTTTAATGGCCTTTCCCTCAGAACTCAGATTTCATGTATTATGTAGCTGTCTGACTGGGGTGCATGGACGACCTATTGCCCATGACGATTCAAATCGCTTTTTTTGGCGAACTCTGCGTCCAGAGAACCCTGCGCTTTATTTTCGGAGCGATTATGGTTTGCGCCTTTGTCACCATAATCGGCCCCCGCATTCCGATTATTCTACACGGCCTGAGCGGGGCTGTTAGCGTACTACTCCTCACGTTTATGCTAATACAATCACGAACTGGAATTCCGACTATTATACACGGCCCGACCAGTCTCACAATATACAGCCCTCTAAACGTGTTCGTCCGACAACTACAAAAACACCATGAAATCCTTCGCTATTCAAAACAAAAACAATCTTATGGCTTCTATCTGTACCTAGATATTACAACAATAACTTGGATGCCTCCTGTTTGCTCTCTACCCAAAACTGTATTACAGTATAAACCTTCATTTAATTTAAAAATAAAAATGATTTTGTCTTTCCAAACACAAGTTAAAAGATGCCAAGCCCCTCCCACCAACTTCCTGTTGCATACCTGAGTAGGAAGAGGGAGGGGGAGGGGAAGCCTCAAATAGCTTCATATTTTGTCTATCAAGACATTAGAAAAATCTATGGCTAACATCAACAGATAAAAACTCTTTGTCTTGGAGTGGGTGGAATAAGCCCCCATATTGCAAATGGGAGGGAATCCCCCTTGACTCACATATCCCCTAGGAAAACCAAAAGTTTTGACGGAAATACCACACAACAGTGTAACAAAAAGCCAAAAACTGAAACTCCTGCAAAAAGATGGCTGAAGGAGTTCTTTTTCCTTCCACGGCAGCCACAAAAAAAAATGGCACCATTAACACATGAAATTTAGTTGTTGATCCTGCCAAAATCGAGATTTCTTCACTAGAAACATAAACTTCTTTAAAACAACTGGAATAAAAACTAAATGATTCTACTGGAACTGGAATTCAGTACAAAACCAGAGATATTTCGCTCGAGACTAAAATCAGCAGAAACAAAAAGGCAGTTGCAGTAATTGAAAAATGGTCCACGGCAAAATGGTGAATGAAACCCGGACTACAGAAAAATGGCCGACATTAACAAATGACAAGACAAACCAGGATTTCTTCCTACAAAAACTGACTATACAATTGAAACACCAATTGAGTCACCAATATTAACACTTATCCCTAGACAAACACTTTAGGCTATGTCAATTAGGGCCTATACTGAAATATAGGTATATTTAACGAAACAATATTGGGTGGCACAGTGGTGTAGTGGTTAGCACCCCCGCCCAGCAGCAAAAAGGGCAGCTGGCTTGAATTCCAACCATGACACCACCCGCCCGGTCTCTGCATGTCCTCCCTGCGCCTGCGTGGGTCTCCTCCGGGCATTCGGGTTTCCTCCCACACTCCAAAGACTTGCTGGCAGGCCAATTGGCCTCCATCCAAAATTGGCCCTAGTACATGAATGCAAACCGGGGACCCCGGACTGCGGGCTCCCCGAGGGCAGGGACCGACGTGAGCATACGATGCACGTGTGGAGCCCTGCGCAAACCGATGGCACTATATGGGTACCTTTAAACTAATATGAGCATCTCAATGAGACACAATGCACAGGGACAACAGCAGACACACACCCACACTCAGGATGGACTGATGTCTCCACTCAAACCCCACGAACCATGCAATTATGTAATATATCCAAAACGCCAAAGTTACATAAAACATGAAAAAAGTCTTAAACAATACACTCTTGTCGCAAATACAACACAATATCTAACTCTGAGAGTTAGAAAGTCAACAGAAACTCCCCCCATGTTATTACCTAGAAACCTGAGACCCCCCACAGGGTGTAAACAGCTCCTATTGTGATGTCCCAACAATACATGGGCACTTGGATATGCGACAGGCATTTCAACTTAAAACCAAACCCTTTAAAAATATTTTTACACTTATGGGGACATGTGACTTGGTCCCATACAAAGGTAAAAATCACAATTCATCCATTTCTATTTCTCATATACATCACAAACATATCACACAGCATACAATTACACAGCCTTCTCAGTCATACACAACATACAATTACACAGCCTGCTCAGTCATACACAACATACAATTACACAGCCTGCTCAGTCACACACAGCATACAATTACACAGCCTGCTCAGTCACACACAGCATACAATTACACAGCCTGCTCAGTCATACACAACATTCACTTTAGGTTTGTATTAAATGGGACTTATAGAGGATTTAAATATAGGTGCTTCCCCAAATAATAGACCTACTTACAATGACAAAAGTATAACCTACAATAAAAGTCCCGTCATTATACAGAGAGCGACAAAAAAAACAAAAACATAAGGTTCTTTGCCTGGCAGATCTTACCTCATACAGCGGACAGAGAATCAAGATCCCAAACACAGAACAGCAAAAATGTTCAAAAAACTTGAAGTATGGTTGTCTTACCATAGGCCGGCCTTTGCTGGTTCTGGTTCTGGAGGTCTCTTCCCCCTCGAGGTCCGCTGAATTTAGAAGATCTGTTGGCTTCCTTTCTGGCCCGCCATTAATGTCAGGGAAAATCTAAGCTTCTCCCTATAAGCATATAATTTCTTTGCGCTTATAAGCACAAAAAGCTCTCTTATATAATGCCGGGAAAGCGCGCTCCTTTATCTCTCCAAGTAACACAAACAGACGTTGGTATCACTTCAAGCTCCGTGTAAAATCCTGAACAGGTAGCCAAGTGGCTTTTATTTATACTAAACACATGGATAACAAAAGAGGCTGCTGACTTCAGAATCAGCCAATCAGACACTTGTATTCATTCAAAAGAACCAATGACACACACGCATATAATCAAATATAAAAGCAGTAGTGACGAGTGCAGACGGTGGTGTGCAAAACCATGCAGCAAGCACATGGCTTTGAACACAGCCGTGTGCACACTCCCACTGCTACCAGTGATGCGAGCCGTACTATACCATGGCCCAGTGGGCTATAATATTGTATGATTATACTATGGTTCCCAAGGTACACAAACTTGTTTACTTAGGAGTTGAAATGCAGTCGCCATGGAGTGGCCGGGTCCTTGGAGAGACATAAACAGACATCCTTAAAAAGGTAAACAGATCCGCCGTGTCCACGGGAAGGTTTCCGCATCCAATGGTCTTCCACCAGCATCTGTATGTGCGAATACCCTCACATGAGAGTATTGCAGCAAAACAGACACTGGGGGGCATCTGACAATATACATAAATAAAATTTTCCACAACACAGGTGACACCCCATATCCAGTATAATAGGGGACGGGTGACACCCCATATCCAGTATAATAGGGGACGAGTGACACCCCATATCCAGTATAATAGGGGACGGGTGACACCCCATATCCAGTATAATACGGGACGAGTGACACCCCATATCCAGTATAATAGGGGACGGGTGACACCCCATATCCGGTATAATACAGGACAGGTGACACCCCATATCCAGTATAATACAGGACAGGTGACACCCCATATCCAGTATAATAGGGGACAGGTGACACCCCATATCCAGTATAATACAGGACAGGTGACACCCCATATCCAGTATAATAGGAGACAGGTGACACCCCATATCCAGTATAATACAGGACAGGTGGCACCCCATATCCAGTTTAATAGGGGACGGGTGACATCCCATATCCAGTATAATAGGGGACAGGTGACATCCCATATCCGGTATAATACAGGACAGGTGGCACCCCATATCCAGTATAATAGGGGACGGGTGACACCCCATATCCTGTATAATACAGGACAGGTGGCACCCCATATCCAGTATAATAGGGGACAGGTGGCACACCATATCCAGTATAATAGGGGACAGGTGACACCCCATATCCAGTATAATAGGGGACGGGTGACACCCCATATCCAGTATAATAGGGGACGTGTGACACCCCATATCCAGTATAATAGGGGACAGGTGACACCCCATATCCAGTATAATAGGGGACAGGTGACACCCCATATCCAGTATAATAGGGGACATGTGACACCCCATATCCAGTATAATAGGGGACGTGTGACACCCCATATCCAGTATAATAGGGGACGTGTGACACCCCATATCCAGTATAATAGGGGACGTGTGACACCCCATATGCAGTATAATAGGGGACGGATGACACCCCATATTTAGTATAATAGGGGATGGGTGGCACCCCATATAGAGTATAATAGGGGACAGGTGACACCCCATATCCAGTATAATAGGGGACAGGTAACACCCTGTATTCAGTATAATAATAATTTTCTCTCCAGGATGACACCATGTTTGTTCAGGCATCACTCTGAGTCACCATCTACTTCCTGGACTGGGATTGGACGTTTTTGTACATTTACTGTTATTGATCTGTGATTTCTCTCTATTACAGGTTCTCGGGGTAATGAAGGTTCCTCCCTGGATGTTGACTACAGTGAAGGACAGGAAAATGGGAAAGGTGAGTCACACTGCCACCTGGGGACAGAATACAAATACTGCTACTATGAGGGGAGTGAGAAACGTCCTCTGGGGAGATGAGTGGTGGCAGTTCTCTGGGGAGGGGAGTGGTGGCAGTTCTCTGGGGAGGGGAGTGGTGGCAGTTCTCTGGGGAGGGGGGTGGTGGCAGTTCTCTGGGAAGGGGAGTGGTGGCAGTTCTCTGGGGATGGGAGTGGTGGCAGTTCTCTGGGGAGGGGAGTGGTGGCAGTTCTCTGGGGAGGGGGGTGGTGGCAGTTCTCTGGGAAGGGGAGTGGTGGCAGTTCTCTGGGGATGGGAGTGGTGGCAGTTCTCTGGGAAGGGGAGTGGTGGCAGTTCTCTGGGGAGGGGAGTGGTGGCAGTTCTCTTGGAGGGGAGTGGTGGCAGTTCTCTGTGGAGGGGAGTGGTGGCAGTTCTCTTGGAGGGGAGTGGTGGCAGGTCTCTTGGAGGGGAGTGGTGGCAGTTCTCTTGGAGGGGAGTGGTGGCAGTTCCCTGGGAGGGGAGTGGTGGCAGTTCCATGGGAGGGGAGTGGTGGCAGTTCTCTGTGGAGGGGAGTGGTGGCAGTTCTCTGTGGTGGGGAGTGGTGGCAGTTCTCTGTGGAGGGGAGTGGTGGCAGTTCTCTGTGGTGGGGAGTGGTGGCAGTTCTCTGTGGTGGGGAGTGGTGGCAGTTTTCTGTGGTGGGGAGTGGTGGCAGTTCTCTGTGGAGGGGAGCGGTAGCAGTTCTCTGGGAAGGGGAGCGGTGGCAGTTCTCTGGGAAGGGGAGCGGTGGCAGTTCTCTGGGTAGGGGAGCGGTGGCAGTTCTCTGGGAAGGGGAGCGGTGGCAGTTCTCTGGGGAGTGGAGCGGTGGCAGTTCTCTGGGAAGGGGAGCGGTGGCAGTTCTCTGGGAAGGGGAGCGGTGGCAGTTCTCTGGGGTGGGGAGCGGTGGCAGTTCTCTGGGGTGGGGAGTGGTGGCAGTTCTCTGGGGTGGGGAGTGGTGGCAGTTCTCTGGGGTGGGGAGTGGTGGCAGTTCTCTGTGGAGGGGAGTGGTGGCGGTTCTCTGTGGAGGGGAGTAGTGGCGGTTCTCTGTGGAGGGGAGTGGTGGCAATTCTCTGTGGAGGGGAGTGGTGGCAGTTCTCTGGGAGGGGAGTGGTGGCAGTTCTCTGTGGAGGGGAGTGGTGGCAGTTCTCTGTGGAGGGGAGTGGTGGCAGTTCTCTGGGGAGGGGAGTGAGGGTCGTTCTCTGGGGAGGGGAGTGGTGGCAGTTCTCTGGGGAGGGGAGTGGTGGCAGTTCTCTGGGGAGGGGGGTGGTGGCAGTTCTCTGGGAAGGGGAGTGGTGGCAGTTCTCTGGGGATGGGAGTGGTGGCAGTTCTCTGGGAAGGGGAGTGGTGGCAGTTCTATGGGGAGGGGAGTGGTGGCAGTTCTCTTGGAGGGGAGTGGTGGCAGTTCTCTGTGGAGGGGAGTGGTGGCAGTTCTCTTGGAGGGGAGTGGTGGCAGTTCACTTGGAGGGGAGTGGTGGCAGTTCTCTTGGAGGGGAGTGGTGGCAGGTCTCTTGAAGGGGAGTGGTGGCAGTTCTCTTGGAGGGGAGTGGTGGCAGTTCCCTGGGAGGGGAGTGGTGGCAGTTCCCTGGGAGGGGAGTGGTGGCAGTTCTCTGTGGAGGGGAGTGGTGGCAGTTCTCTGTGGTGGGGAGTGGTGGCAGTTCTCTGTGGAGGGGAGTGGTGGCAGTTCTCTGTGGTGGGGAGTGGTGGCAGTTTTCTGTGGTGGGGAGTGGTGGCAGTTCTCTGTGGAGGGGAGCGGTGGCAGTTCTCTGGGAAGGGGAGCGGTGGCAGTTCTCTGGGAAGGGGAGCGGTGGCAGTTCTCTGGGAAGGGGAGCGGTGGCAGTTCTCTGGGTAGGGGAGCGGTGGCAGTTCTCTGGGAAGGGGAGCGGTGGCAGTTCTCTGGGGAGTGGAGCGGTGGCAGTTCTCTGGGGAGTGGAGCGGTGGCAGTTCTCTGGGAAGGGGAGCGGTGGCAGTTCTCTGGGAAGGGGAGCGGTGGCAGTTCTCTGGGAAGGGGAGCGGTGGCAGTTCTCTGGGGTGGGGAGCGGTGGCAGTTCTCTGGGGTGGGGAGCGGTGGCAGTTCTCTGGGGTGGGGAGTGGTGGCAGTTCTCTGGGGTGGGGAGTGGTGGCAGTTCTCTGGGGTGGGGAGTGGTAGCAGTTCTCTGTGGTGGGGAGTGGTGGCAGTTCTCTGTGGAGGGGAGTGGTGGCAGTTCTCTGTGGTGGGGAGTGGTGGCAGTTCTCTGTGGTGGGGAGTGGTGGCATTTCTCTGTGGTGGGGAGCGGTGGCATTTCTCTGGGGAGGGGAGTGGTGGCAGCTCTCTGGGGAGGGGATTGGTGGCAGTTCTCTGTGGAGGGGAGTGAGGGTCGTTCTCTGGGGAGGGGAGTGAGGGTCGTTCTCTGGGGAGGGGAGTGGTGGCAGTTCTCTGGGGAGGGGAGTGGTGGCAGTTCTCTGGGGAGGGGTGTGGTGGCAGTTCTCTGGGGAGGGGAGTGGTGGCAGTTCTCTGGGGAGGGGAGTGGTGGCAGTTCTCTGTGGAGGGGAGTGGTGGCAGTTCTCTGTGGAGGGGAGTGGTGGCAGTTCTCTGTGGAGGGGAGTGGTGGCAGTTCCCTGGGAGGGGAGTGGTGGCAGTTCTCTGGGGATGGGAGTGGTGGCAGTTCTCTGGGGATGGGAGTGGTGGCAGTTCTCTGTGGAGGGGAGTGGTGGCAGTTCTCTGTGTAGGGGAGTGGTGGTAGTTCTCTGTGTAGGGGAGTGGTGGCAGTTCTCTGTGGAGGGGAGTGGTGGCAGTTCTCTGTGGAGGGGAGTGGTGGCAGTTCTCTGTGGAGGGGAGTGATGGCAGTTCTCTGGGGTGGGGAGTGGTGGCAGTTCTCTGTGGAGGGGAGTGGTGGCAGTTCTCTGGGGTGGGGAGTGGTGGCAGTTCTCTGTGGAGGGGAGTGGTGGCAGTTCTCTGTGGAGGGGAGTGGTGGCAGTTCTCTGTGGAGGGGAGTGGTGGCAGTTCTCTGTGGAGGGGAGTGGTGGCAGTTCTCTGTGGAAGGGTGGCAGTTCTCTGTGGAAGGGAATGGTGGCAGTTCTCTGTGGAGGGGAGTGGTGGCAGTTCTCTGTGGAGGGGAGTGGTGGCAGTTCTCTGTGGAGGGAAGTGGTGGCAGTTCTCTGTGGAAGGGAGCGGTGGCAGTTCTCTGTGGAAGGGAGCGGTGGCAGTTCTCTGGGAAGGGGAGCGTGGCAGTTCTCTGGGGAGGGGAGTGGTGGCAGTTCCCTGGGGAGGGGAGTAGTGGCAGTTCTGTGGGAAGGGGAGTGGTGGCAGTTCTCTGTGGAAGGGAGTGGTGGCAGTTCTCTGGGGAGGGGAGTGGTGGCGGTTCTCTGTGGAGGGGATTGAGGTCCGTTCTCTGTGGAGGGAAGTGGTGGCAGTTCTCTGTGGAGGGGAGTGGTGGCAGTTCTCTGTGGAGGGGATTGAGGTCCATTCTCTGTGGAGGGGAGTGGTGGCAGTTCTCTGTGGAGGGGAGTGGTGGCAGTTCTCTGGGGTGGGGAGTGGTGGCAGTTCTCTGTGGAGGGGAGTGGTGGCAGTTCTCTGTGGAGGGGAGGGGTGGCAGTTCTCTGTGGAGGGGTGGCAGTTCTCTGTGGAAGGGAATGGTGGCAGTTCTCTGTGGAGGGGAGTGGTGGCAGTTCTCTGTGGAGGGGAGTGGTGGCAGTTCTCTGTGGAGAGGAGTGGTGGCAGTTCTCTGTGGAGGGGAGTGGTGGCAGTTCTCTGTGGAGGGGTGGCAGTTCTCTGTGGAGGGGAGTGGTGGCAGTTCTCTGTGGAGGGGTGGCAGTTCTCTGTGGAAGGGAATGGTGGCAGTTCTCTGTGGAGGGGAGTGGTGGCAGTTCTCTGTGGAGAGGAGTGGTGGCAGTTCTCTGTGGAGGGGAGTGGTGGCAGTTCTCTGTGGAGGGGAGTGGTGGCAGTTCTCTGTGGAGGGAAGTGGTGGCAGTTCTCTGTGGAGGGGTGGCAGTTCTCTGTGGAAGGGAGCGGTGGCAGTTCTCTGGGAAGGGGAGCGTGGCAGTTCTCTGGGGAGGGGAGTGGTGGCAGTTCCCTGGGGAGGGGAGTGGTGGCAGTTCTGTGGGAAGGGGAGTGGTGGCAGTTCTCTGTGGAGGGGAGTGGTGGCAGTTCTCTGGGGAGGGGAGTGGTGGCGGTTCTCTGTGGAGGGGATTGAGGTCCGTTCTCTGTGGAGGGAAGTGGTGGCAGTTCTCTGTGGAGGGGAGTGGTGGCAGTTCTCTGTGGAGGGGATTGAGGTCCGTTCTCTGTGGAGGAGAGTGGTGGCAGTTCTCTGTGGAGGGGAGTGGTGGCAGTTCTCTGTGGAGGGGAGTGGTGGCAGTTCTCTGTGGAGGGGAGTGGTGGCAGTTCTCTGTGGAGGGGAGTGGTGGCAGTTCTCTGGGAAGGGGAGTGGTGGCAGTCCTCTGTGGAGGGGAGTGGTGGCAGTTCTCTGGGGTGGGGAGTGGTGGCAGTTCTCTGTGGAGGGGAGTGGTGGCAGTCCTCTATGGAGGGGAGTGGTGGCAGTTCTCTGTGGAGGGGAGTGGTGGCAGTTCTCTGTGGAGGGGAGTGGTGGCAGTTCTCTGGGGTGGGGAGATGGTGGCAGTTCTCTGTGGAGGGGAGTGGTGGCAGTCCTCTGTGGAGGGGAGTGGTGGCAGTTCTCTGTGGAGGGGAGTGGTGGCAGTTCTCTGTGGAGGGGAGTGGTGGCAGTTCTCTGGGAGGGGAGTGGTGGCAGTTCTCTGTGGAGGGGAGTGGTGGAAGTTCTCTGTGGAGGGGAGTGGTGGCAGTTCTCTGGGGTGGGGAGTGGTGGCAGTTCTCTGTGGAGGGGAGTGGTGGCAGTTCTCTGTGGAGGGGAGTGGTGGCAGTTCTCTGTGGAGGGGTGGCAGTTCTCTGTGGAAGGGAATGGTGGCAGTTCTCTGTGGAGTGGTGGCAGTTCTCTGTGGAGGGGAGTGGTGGCAGTTCTCTGTGGAGGGGAGTGGTGGCAGTTCTCTGTGGAGGGGAGTGGTGGCAGTTCTCTGTGGAGGGGTGGCAGTTCTCTGTGGAGGGGAGCGGTGGCAGTTCTCTGTGGAAGGGAGCGGTGGCAGTTCTCTGGGGAGGGGAGTGGTGGCAGTTCCCTGGGGAGGGGAGTGGTGGCAATTCTGTGGGAAGGGGAGTGGTGGCAGTTCTCTGTGGAGGGGAGTGGTGGCAGTTCTCTGGGGAGGGGAGTGGTGGCGGTTCTCTGTGGAGGGGATTGAGGTCCGTTCTCTGTGGAGGGAAGTGGTGGCAGTTCTCTGTGGAGGGGAGTGGTGGCAGTTCTCTGTGGAGGGGATTGAGGTCCGTTCTCTGTGGAGGAGAGTGGTGGCAGTTCTCTGTGGAGGGGAGTGGTGGCAGTTCTCTGTGGAGGGGAGTGGTGGCAGTTCTTTGTGGAGGGGAGTGGTGGCAGTTCTCTGTGGAGGGGTGGCAGTTCTCTGTGGAAGGGAATGGTGGCAGTTCTCTGTGGAGGGGAGTGGTGGCAGTTCTCTGTGGAGGGGAGTGGTGGCAGTTCTCTGTGGAGGGAAGTGGTGGCAGTTCTCTGTGGAAGGGAGCGGTGGCAGTTCTCTGTGGAAGGGAGCGGTGGCAGTTCTCTGTGGAAGGGAGCGGTGGCAGTTCTCTGGGAAGGGGAGCGTGGCAGTTCCCTGGGGAGGGGAGTGGTGGCAGTTCCCTGGGGAGGGGAGTGGTGGCAGTTCTGTGGGAAGGGGAGTGGTGGCAGTTCTCTGTGGAGGGGAGTGGTGGCAGTTCTCTGGGGAGGGGAGTGGTGGCGGTTCTCTGTGGAGGGGATTGAGGTCCGTTCTCTGTGGAGGGAAGTGGTGGCAGTTCTCTGTGGAGGGGAGTGGTGGCAGTTCTCTGTGGAGGGGATTGAGGTCCGTTCTCTGTGGAGGAGAGTGGTGGCAGTTCTCTGTAGAGGGGAGTGGTGGCAGTTCTCTGTGGAGGGGAGTGGTGGCAGTTCTCTGGGAAGGGGAGTGGTGGCAGTCCTCTGTGGAGGGGAGTGGTGGCAGTTCTCTGGGGTGGGGAGTGGTGGCAGTTCTCTGTGGAGGGGAGTGGTGGCAGTCCTCTGTGGAGGGGAGTGGTGGCAGTTCTCTATGGAGGGGAGTGGTGGCAGTTCTCTGTGGAGGGGAGTGGTGGCAGTTCTCTGTGGAGGGGAGTGGTGGCAGTTCTCTGGGGTGGGGAGATGGTGGCAGTTCTCTGTGGAGGGGAGTGGTGGCAGTCCTCTGTGGAGGGGAGTGGTGGCAGTTCTCTGTGGAGGGGAGTGGTGGCAGTTCTCTGTGGAGGGGAGTGGTGGCAGTTCTCTGTGGAGGGGAGTGGTGGCAGTTCTCTGGGGAGGGGAGTGGTGGCAGTTCTCTGTGGAGGGGAGTGGTGGCAGTTCTCTGTGGAGGGGAGTGGTGGCAGTTCTCTGTGGAGGGGAGTGGTGGCGGTTCTCTGTGGAGCGGAGTGGTGGCGGTTCTCTGTGGAGGGAAGTGGTGGCGGTTCTCTGTGGAGGGGAGTGGTGGCGGTTCTCTGTGGAGGGGAGTGGTGGCAATTCTCTGTGGAGGGGAGTGGTGGCGGTTCTCTGTGGAGGGGAGTAGTGGCGGTTCTCTGTGGAGGGGAGTGGTGGCAATTCTCTGTGGAGGGGAGTGGTGGCAGTTCTCTGGGAGGGGAGTGGTGGCAGTTCTCTGTGGAGGGGAGTGGTGGCAGTTCTCTGTGGAGGGGAGTGGTGGCAGTTCTCTGGGAGGGGAGTGGTGGCAGTTCTCTGTGGAGGGGAGTGGTGGCAGTTCTCTGTGGAGGGGAGTGGTGGCAGTTCTCTGTGGAGGGGAGTGGTGGCAGTTCTCTGGGGTGGGGAGCGGTGGCAGTTCTCTGGGGTGGGGAGTGGTGGCAGTTCTCTGGGGTGGGGAGTGGTGGCAGTTCTCTGGGGTGGGGAGTGGTGGCAGTTCTCTGTGGAGGGGAGTGGTGGCGGTTCTCTGTGGAGGGGAGTAGTGGCGGTTCTCTGTGGAGGGGAGTGGTGGCAATTCTCTGTGGAGGGGAGTGGTGGCAGTTCTCTGGGAGGGGAGTGGTGGCAGTTCTCTGTGGAGGGGAGTGGTGGCAGTTCTCTGTGGAGGGGAGTGGTGGCAGTTCTCTGGGGAGGGGAGTGAGGGTCGTTCTCTGGGGAGGGGAGTGGTGGCAGTTCTCTGGGGAGGGGAGTGGTGGCAGTTCTCTGGGGAGGGGGGTGGTGGCAGTTCTCTGGGAAGGGGAGTGGTGGCAGTTCTCTGGGGATGGGAGTGGTGGCAGTTCTCTGGGAAGGGGAGTGGTGGCAGTTCTATGGGGAGGGGAGTGGTGGCAGTTCTCTTGGAGGGGAGTGGTGGCAGTTCTCTGTGGAGGGGAGTGGTGGCAGTTCTCTTGGAGGGGAGTGGTGGCAGTTCACTTGGAGGGGAGTGGTGGCAGTTCTCTTGGAGGGGAGTGGTGGCAGGTCTCTTGGAGGGGAGTGGTGGCAGTTCTCTTGGAGGGGAGTGGTGGCAGTTCCCTGGGAGGGGAGTGGTGGCAGTTCCCTGGGAGGGGAGTGGTGGCAGTTCTCTGTGGAGGGGAGTGGTGGCAGTTCTCTGTGGTGGGGAGTGGTGGCAGTTCTCTGTGGAGGGGAGTGGTGGCAGTTCTCTGTGGTGGGGAGTGGTGGCAGTTTTCTGTGGTGGGGAGTGGTGGCAGTTCTCTGTGGAGGGGAGCGGTGGCAGTTCTCTGGGAAGGGGAGCGGTGGCAGTTCTCTGGGAAGGGGAGCGGTGGCAGTTCTCTGGGAAGGGGAGCGGTGGCAGTTCTCTGGGTAGGGGAGCGGTGGCAGTTCTCTGGGAAGGGGAGCGGTGGCAGTTCTCTGGGGAGTGGAGCGGTGGCAGTTCTCTGGGGAGTGGAGCGGTGGCAGTTCTCTGGGAAGGGGAGCGGTGGCAGTTCTCTGGGAAGGGGAGCGGTGGCAGTTCTCTGGGAAGGGGAGCGGTGGCAGTTCTCTGGGGTGGGGAGCGGTGGCAGTTCTCTGGGGTGGGGAGCGGTGGCAGTTCTCTGGGGTGGGGAGTGGTGGCAGTTCTCTGGGGTGGGGAGTGGTGGCAGTTCTCTGGGGTGGGGAGTGGTAGCAGTTCTCTGTGGTGGGGAGTGGTGGCAGTTCTCTGTGGAGGGGAGTGGTGGCAGTTCTCTGTGGTGGGGAGTGGTGGCAGTTCTCTGTGGTGGGGAGTGGTGGCATTTCTCTGTGGTGGGGAGCGGTGGCATTTCTCTGGGGAGGGGAGTGGTGGCAGCTCTCTGGGGAGGGGATTGGTGGCAGTTCTCTGTGGAGGGGAGTGAGGGTCGTTCTCTGGGGAGGGGAGTGAGGGTCGTTCTCTGGGGAGGGGAGTGGTGGCAGTTCTCTGGGGAGGGGAGTGGTGGCAGTTCTCTGGGGAGGGGTGTGGTGGCAGTTCTCTGGGGAGGGGAGTGGTGGCAGTTCTCTGTGGAGGGGAGTGGTGGCAGTTCTCTGTGGAGGGGAGTGGTGGCAGTTCTCTGTGGAGGGGAGTGGTGGCAGTTCCCTGGGAGGGGAGTGGTGGCAGTTCTCTGGGGATGGGAGTGGTGGCAGTTCTCTGGGGATGGGAGTGGTGGCAGTTCTCTGTGGAGGGGAGTGGTGGCAGTTCTCTGTGTAGGGGAGTGGTGGTAGTTCTCTGTGTAGGGGAGTGGTGGCAGTTCTCTGTGGAGGGGAGTGGTGGCAGTTCTCTGTGGAGGGGAGTGGTGGCAGTTCTCTGTGGAGGGGAGTGATGGCAGTTCTCTGGGGTGGGGAGTGGTGGCAGTTCTCTGTGGAGGGGAGTGGTGGCAGTTCTCTGGGGTGGGGAGTGGTGGCAGTTCTCTGTGGAGGGGAGTGGTGGCAGTTCTCTGTGGAGGGGAGTGGTGGCAGTTCTCTGTGGAGGGGAGTGGTGGCAGTTCTCTGTGGAGGGGAGTGGTGGCAGTTCTCTGTGGAGGGGTGGCAGTTCTCTGTGGAAGGGAATGGTGGCAGTTCTCTGTGGAGGGGAGTGGTGGCAGTTCTTTGTGGAGGGGAGTGGTGGCAGTTCTCTGTGGAGGGAAGTGGTGGCAGTTCTCTGTGGAAGGGAGCGGTGGCAGTTCTCTGTGGAAGGGAGCGGTGGCAGTTCTCTGGGAAGGGGAGCGTGGCAGTTCTCTGGGGAGGGGAGTGGTGGCAGTTCCCTGGGGAGGGGAGTGGTGGCAGTTCTGTGGGAAGGGGAGTGGTGGCAGTTCTCTGTGGAAGGGAGTGGTGGCAGTTCTCTGGGGAGGGGAGTGGTGGCGGTTCTCTGTGGAGGGGATTGAGGTCCGTTCTCTGTGGAGGGAAGTGGTGGCAGTTCTCTGTGGAGGGGAGTGGTGGCAGTTCTCTGTGGAGGGGATTGAGGTCCATTCTCTGTGGAGGGGAGTGGTGGCAGTTCTCTGTGGAGGGGAGTGGTGGCAGTTCTCTGGGGTGGGGAGTGGTGGCAGTTCTCTGTGGAGGGGAGTGGTGGCAGTTCTCTGTGGAGGGGAGGGGTGGCAGTTCTCTGTGGAGGGGTGGCAGTTCTCTGTGGAAGGGAATGGTGGCAGTTCTCTGTGGAGGGGAGTGGTGGCAGTTCTCTGTGGAGGGGAGTGGTGGCAGTTCTCTGTGGAGAGGAGTGGTGGCAGTTCTCTGTGGAGGGGAGTGGTGGCAGTTCTCTGTGGAGGGGAGTGGTGGCAGTTCTCTGTGGAGGGGTGGCAGTTCTCTGTGGAAGGGAATGGTGGCAGTTCTCTGTGGAGGGGAGTGGTGGCAGTTCTCTGTGGAGAGGAGTGGTGGCAGTTCTCTGTGGAGGGGAGTGGTGGCAGTTCTCTGTGGAGGGGAGTGGTGGCAGTTCTCTGTGGAGGGAAGTGGTGGCAGTTCTCTGTGGAGGGGTGGCAGTTCTCTGTGGAAGGGAGCGGTGGCAGTTCTCTGGGAAGGGGAGCGTGGCAGTTCTCTGGGGAGGGGAGTGGTGGCAGTTCCCTGGGGAGGGGAGTGGTGGCAGTTCTGTGGGAAGGGGAGTGGTGGCAGTTCTCTGTGGAGGGGAGTGGTGGCAGTTCTCTGGGGAGGGGAGTGGTGGCGGTTCTCTGTGGAGGGGATTGAGGTCCGTTCTCTGTGGAGGGAAGTGGTGGCAGTTCTCTGTGGAGGGGAGTGGTGGCAGTTCTCTGTGGAGGGGATTGAGGTCCGTTCTCTGTGGAGGAGAGTGGTGGCAGTTCTCTGTGGAGGGGAGTGGTGGCAGTTCTCTGTGGAGGGGAGTGGTGGCAGTTCTCTGTGGAGGGGAGTGGTGGCAGTTCTCTGTGGAGGGGAGTGGTGGCAGTTCTCTGGGAAGGGGAGTGGTGGCAGTCCTCTGTGGAGGGGAGTGGTGGCAGTTCTCTGGGGTGGGGAGTGGTGGCAGTTCTCTGTGGAGGGGAGTGGTGGCAGTCCTCTGTGGAGGGGAGTGGTGGCAGTTCTCTATGGAGGGGAGTGGTGGCAGTTCTCTGTGGAGGGGAGTGGTGGCAGTTCTCTGTGGAGGGGAGTGGTGGCAGTTCTCTGGGGTGGGGAGATGGTGGCAGTTCTCTGTGGAGGGGAGTGGTGGCAGTCCTCTGTGGAGGGGAGTGGTGGCAGTTCTCTGTGGAGGGGAGTGGTGGCAGTTCTCTGTGGAGGGGAGTGGTGGCAGTTCTCTGGGAGGGGAGTGGTGGCAGTTCTCTGTGGAGGGGAGTGGTGGAAGTTCTCTGTGGAGGGGAGTGGTGGCAGTTCTCTGGGGTGGGGAGTGGTGGCAGTTCTCTGTGGAGGGGAGTGGTGGCAGTTCTCTGTGGAGGGGAGTGGTGGCAGTTCTCTGTGGAGGGGTGGCAGTTCTCTGTGGAAGGGAATGGTGGCAGTTCTCTGTGGAGTGGTGGCAGTTCTCTGTGGAGGGGAGTGGTGGCAGTTCTCTGTGGAGGGGAGTGGTGGCAGTTCTCTGTGGAGGGGAGTGGTGGCAGTTCTCTGTGGAGGGGTGGCAGTTCTCTGTGGAGGGGAGCGGTGGCAGTTCTCTGTGGAAGGGAGCGGTGGCAGTTCTCTGGGGAGGGGAGTGGTGGCAGTTCCCTGGGGAGGGGAGTGGTGGCAATTCTGTGGGAAGGGGAGTGGTGGCAGTTCTCTGTGGAGGGGAGTGGTGGCAGTTCTCTGGGGAGGGGAGTGGTGGCGGTTCTCTGTGGAGGGGATTGAGGTCCGTTCTCTGTGGAGGGGAAGTGGTGGCAGTTCTCTGTGGAGGGGAGTGGTGGCAGTTCTCTGTGGAGGGGATTGAGGTCCGTTCTCTGTGGAGGAGAGTGGTGGCAGTTCTCTGTGGAGGGGAGTGGTGGCAGTTCTCTGTGGAGGGGAGTGGTGGCAGTTCTTTGTGGAGGGGAGTGGTGGCAGTTCTCTGTGGAGGGGTGGCAGTTCTCTGTGGAAGGGAATGGTGGCAGTTCTCTGTGGAGGGGAGTGGTGGCAGTTCTCTGTGGAGGGGAGTGGTGGCAGTTCTCTGTGGAGGGAAGTGGTGGCAGTTCTCTGTGGAAGAGAGCGGTGGCAGTTCTCTGTGGAAGGGAGCGGTGGCAGTTCTCTGTGGAAGGGAGCGGTGGCAGTTCTCTGGGAAGGGGAGCGTGGCAGTTCCCTGGGGAGGGGAGTGGTGGCAGTTCCCTGGGGAGGGGAGTGGTGGCAGTTCTGTGGGAAGGGGAGTGGTGGCAGTTCTCTGTGGAGGGGAGTGGTGGCAGTTCTCTCTGGGGAGGGGGAGTGGTGGCGGTTCTCTGTGGAGGGGATTGAGGTCCGTTCTCTGTGGAGGGAAGTGGTGGCAGTTCTCTGTGGAGGGGAGTGTGGCAGTTCTCTGTGGAGGGGATTGAGGTCCGTTCTCTGTGGAGGAGAGTGGTGGCAGTTCTCTGTAGAGGGGAGTGGTGGCAGTTCTCTGTGGAGGGGAGTGGTGGCAGTTCTCTGGGAAGGGGAGTGGTGGCAGTCCTCTGTGGAGGGGAGTGGTGGCAGTTCTCTGGGGTGGGGAGTGGTGGCAGTTCTCTGTGGAGGGGAGTGGTGGCAGTCCTCTGTGGAGGGGGAGTGGTGGTGGCAGTTCTCTATGGAGGGGAGTGGTGGCAGTTCTCTGTGGAGGGGAGTGGTGGCAGTTCTCTGTGGAGGGGAGTGGTGGCAGTTCTCTGGGGTGGGGAGATGGTGGCAGTTCTCTGTGGAGGGGAGTGTGGCAGTCCTCTGTGGAGGGGAGTGGTGGCAGTTCTCTGTGAGGGGAGTGGTGGCAGTTCTCTGTGGAGGTCGG